>NC_041384.1:333622703-333679311 GCF_002162155.2 Triticum dicoccoides | reverse complement strand
GGGGCAGCTTGGAGGAGGGGCCAAGGCGGCGGCGAGGAGGAGTCCCAGCCAGACTCCTCGTCCGAGTCGGCGGCGGCGCGCGCGCGTGAGGAAAGGCGGCGGCGCGGGGGAGGTTGGGCCGGCCCGACTGGGTTTCGGCCCAGTCGGCTAGAAGATTTTTTTAAAACAATTTCGCCGAACAGAAAATGAATCCTAGAAAATAAAATAAAAATCTAAAAATGCCAAAACAAATTTCACCGTCTAAATAAAATATTTAGGACGAGATGAACATTTTCTTGGCCCTAAAATGCAATTTTGAAAAAAAACGTGCAATTTTTCTAATTGCAAATAAAATTCAAATAAAATCATAAAAATGATTTTAATATTTTTCCTCCAATATTTCAATTATTTTGGAGAAGTCATATTATCTCCTCTCATATATTTTAATATGAAATATTTTTCGGAGAGAAAATAATTAAAATAAAAAATCCCCGTTTCATTATTTGATAAAAATCAAATATGAAAACAGGGAAATCCCCAACTCTCTCCGAGGGTCCTTGAGTTGCTTAGGATTTCGAGGATTGCGAAACGAAAATGCAATACAATATGATATGCATGAATGATCTATGTATAACATTCCAAATTGAAAATTTGGGATGTTACACATTCTGGATGGAGACCCCTACCTGTGTCTCTAGGCACGCAACGCCAGACCTGGAGACATGGACGATCCTAAACGGGCCCTCCCACATAGGCGAGATCTTGTGAAGCCCCTCCCTGGAGAGCACCCGTCTCAGGACGAGGTTACCCACCTCGAGGGTCCTGGAGCAGATGCTGCGGCAGTGATACCTCCGCAGCGCCTACTGGTACCTCGCGGAATGGAGCGAGGCCTGGCGGCGGCCCTCCTCCCCGAGCACGAGGTCCATCCCCCTGCAAGGTGTCCTGGCGTGCCTCGTCAAACGCCAAGACCTACGGGAAGTGATGCTTGACCTTATGAGGGAGGACCGCCTGATGTAGAGGTAGAACCCTAGATGCCCGATCTTTCACGAAATGGAGGGGATCCTATGAAGAACACAAACAACACGAGGGGAAAAGCACGAGAGAAATCACTCAACCAACAAGATTTGGTCACACATATGCTAGATCATCGAAACACAAAGAGATACACGATCCGAATCCAACAAGGGACAATACAAGAGGTAACTAGTTCATCTCCATGAGGAGGCCTTGAGGGTCATCCCATGAATGGGGTCTTGAATCCAAGGTGGATCTTCGTCGTAGAGGCCGCGGTCTCTCTCGGTGGAGTAGATCCGTATGGATGAGCAAAGCTCTATCTCAAGTATGAGCCAAACCAATGCGAACCCTAGAAAGAGGGAGGAGGAGGTCTATTTATAGTCTAGAGTCACGAAAGGGTAAGTGGGCTCCGGCCCAACACACGGGCGGCACATAGGCGTAGGACATCTGACCATCATCGGTTGTCCGGTGGCTCGCGGGGAATCAGACGTCCAGTGGGGGTCGGTCGTCCGATGTTTTGGCTCTGTTGAGGCTCGGTCGGTTGTCCGGTCGGGGTCGGACGTCCGTGGCGTTGGTCGTCCGGAGGCTTCCATACTTCCGACGTTTTGGCTCGGTGATGGAGGTGTTGGTCGTCTGGAGGGGGTCAGCCATCCGGAACCTAGAGTGCGTCAGACGTCCGGTCGGAGTCGGTCATCTGATCGCTGGAGCGTCTTCTGGCTGGGACTAGGTCGGCTAGCTGATGCTTCAGGCGTCGGTCGTCCGGTCGTGGTTGGTCGTCCAACAGCGGGAGACTTCCAGGATGCCTTTCTTCTCATTCCTTGTACTTGGTGTCCCTGCTATCTTGTCCGTTGGGTGTAGTTGATCCGTGGCCTTCCTCCAAGTACCTGATCACGCATAGGGTCTCATGTTGAGGTAGTAGCCATGTATCAAGTGTAGAAAGTGGTAGTTCAGAGAGGAGCAAGTTCACCTTATCTTCTATAGCCTTTGCTCGAGCTCTTGTCATTGGTCCAAGTGCTGTCATGGGAGATGTAGGTAGGTCCATGGGGATGACCTTGGGATGCTCCGCATCATCTCCCCCCCCCCCCTTGGGAAAGATCCGACCTCGGATCGAATTCTTCATCACCATGGTAGGGAGCTCGATCTTTGACGTTGAAGATGTTGCTCACGTTGTACTTGTCGCGCGGGAGGTCGATCTTGTAAGCGTTGTTGTTGCAGTGTGCTAGCACCTTGAAGGGTCCATCGGCTCGAGGTAGAAGTTTGGACTTCTGTTCACTGGGGAAGAGGTCCTTGCGAAGGTGTAGCCACACGAGATCACCAATGTTGAATATCATGGGTTGCTTGTTGAAGTTGAGCTTAGTCGCGAGTCATTGTACTTGGCGCTTGATGGTGTGCCTTGTATCTTCATGCATCTTCTTGAGATAGCTCACTCATGCACTCGCGTCCATGTTGATGCGCTCTTGTAGTGGTAGGGGAAGAATGTCCAATGGGGACAACGGGTTGAAACCGCAGACGACCTCGAAAGGGGACTTGCCGGTGGTCGAATATCTTGCATGGTTGTAGGCGTACTCGGGCGATGGGTAGGCACTCTTCCGACTCCTTGATGTTCCTCTTGATCAAAAAGCATAGTAGGGTGGAGATTTTTTGGTCCGTAACCTCCGTTTGGCCATCAGTTTGAGGATGGTATGCCGAAGAGAACAAAAGCTTGACTCCGAGCTTGGCGCATAAGGTCTTCCAAAAGTAACTCAAGAACTTGACGTCGCGGTCCGAGACAATCGTCGTGGCACTGCATGTAGGCGCAAGATTTCCCTGCAAAAAAGATTTGCAACATGTGAAGCATCGTCTATCTTGTTGCATGGTATGAAATGTGCCATTTTAGAGAATCGGTCCACAACAACAAAGATGGAATCTTTGCCATTCCTAGTTCTAGGCAAACCAAGCACAAAGTCCATACCAATATCTTCCCATGGGTGATATGGGATTGGAAGTGCCACATAATGGCCATGAGATTGAGATTTAGACTTAGCTTTGCGACATGTAGAGCATCGGTTGGTGAAGCGTGAGACATCGTGAAACATCTTGGGCCAAAAATAGTTCTTGGAGAGCATAGCAAATGTCTTCTCGCGTCCAAAGTGTCCCATTAGTCCTACTCCATGATATTCTTGCAAGAGTAACAAACAAAGAGAAGACACGGGGATGCATAGTTTTTTAGCTCTCATGAGATAATCATCCTTGATGTAATAGCGTTCCCAAGACGTATGCGTCAAACATTTGGCATATGGAATAGCAAAAGTAGGATCATTCGCAGACAAGTCTTTTATGTGCTCAAAGCTAATGACATTCAATTCAAGTTGGGTAACAAGCATGCATCTACGAGAAAGAGCACCCGCCACAACATTTTCCTTACCTTTGATATACTTGATGACATAAGGAAATGACTCAATGAGTTCACTCCACTTAGCATGACGCTTATTCAACTTAGTTTGACCCATAAGGTACTTAAGTGTTTCATGATTCGTGTGAAGAATGAACGCATGAGGATGGAGATAATGCTCCCAAACATGCAAGACTCTCACTAAAGCATATAGATCTTTTTCATAGCTAGGATAATTGAGTTGTGCTCCAGAGAGTTTTTCACTAAAGAAAGCTATAGGGCGCTTCTCTTGCATTAACACACCTCCTATGCCATAACCTCTAGCATCATAATGAATCTCAAATGGTTTATCGAAGTTGGGTAAAGCAAGCAAAGGAGCATGTGTAAGCAAATTCTTAAGCTCATTGAATGCAGTATCTTGGGATGGTCCCCAAACAAATGGTGCATTTTTCTTACTCAAAGCATGCAAAGGTGAAGCAATGGTGCTAAAATCCTTAATGAATCTACGATAGAAACCGGCTAAACCAAGAAAACTTTGCACTTGTTGCAAGTTGGCTGGGGCCAAGTCTTAACAGCATTGATCTTTGATTCATCGACATGAACACCCTTAGAAGATACAACGAAACCCAAGAAAACAAGCTTATCAACACCAAAAGGCATTTATCCATATTAGCATAAAGTCGCTCTTTTCTAAGAGTTTGTACACGGTTCTAAGATGGGTGACATGATCTTTGAGAGATTTGCTAAAGACAAGAATATCGTCAAAATAGACCACAACAAATACTCCAATGTAGGGGCGAAGAACGAAATGCATGACTCTCATGAAAGTACCGGGTGCTTAGGATAAACCCATTGCATAACGAGCCATTCATATAAGCCAAATTTGGTCTTAAATGCGGTTTTCCATTCATCACCTTCTTGGATGCGTATTTGATAGTAGCCACTTTTAAGGTTAATCTTAGAGAAAATTACGGCCCCACTAAGCTCATCTAGCATATCATCTAGGCGTGGAATGGGGTAACGATAACGCATGCTAATAGCATTGTTAGGACATCAGTCAGAACACATGCGATAAGTACCATCTTTCTTGGGAACAAGGATTACCGAGATGACACAATGGCTCAAACTTTCTCGTACATGGCCGTTGTCGATGAATTGTTGTACTTGTCGTTGGATCTCCTTGGTTTCCTCGGGGTTGACGCGGTAGGGAGCCTTGTTAGGAAGGGGTGCTCCGGGGATGAGGTCGATTCGGTGTTCGATGCCTCGTAGTGGAGGTAGACCCGGAGGTAGCTCGTCGGGGAATACATCTTGGAATTCCTACAATAGAGAAGATAACACTAAAGGTAGATTGAGAGGTGTTAGTTTTTGGTGCCTCATCCTTGCACAAAAGGACATAGTGCATCATACTTGATGGGTTCTCACACACTTCTCTCATCTCACTTTTTGTGGCAAATAGCACTAAGTTCTTCTTGTCGCTCATCATGGAGGCACTCAATTTGGGCTTGTGGTGCTCACTGTATTTTTGGTGGTTCACTCCCTCACTATTCTCTCCAAGATGGGTGGCTTGCTTGTCGGCGATCACTTGGGTTGGAGACATAGGTCGTAGCACGTACTCCTTTCCTTTCATCTTGAAGCTATAATGATTCGTTCTCCCATTGTGGATGACACCTCGGTCAAATTGCCATGGTCGTCCAAGAAGGAGGTGGCAAATGGACATCGGAACGACATCACACTCCAAAGTGTCTTCGTAAGCTCCGATCTAGAAGGAAACTTGTACCACATGCTCGACTTGGATAGTGATGGAGTCGCTTAGCCATTGAACTTTGTAGGGATGCATGTGCTTCATCTTGACCAATTTGATCTTGGAGCATAGTTCTTCACTTGCTAAGTTATGACAACTCCCTCCATTGATGATGACTTTGACGGACCTTCCATTGATGCCGGCCTTAGTATGGAAGATATGGCATATTTGATCTTCGTATTTTTGATGTTGAAGTGTCAAGACCTTGGAGACAACAAGAGCGGGACTCGAATCTTTGTCACAAAAGACTTGATCATATTCATCTTCGTTCACTTGCTGGTGCATGGCCACTTGCTCAAGGGCTTACATTCCCTCTTCACTCATAGAGTCATAGGTTCCCTCGTCGTTGAGAATCATGGTGCGCTTCTTGGTAGACTCGAAGGACTTGTGGCCTCGGCCGCCGCATGTGAAGAATTTGAAGGAACTTGTCTTGATGGTCTCATCGGTTGAAGTAGACGATGATGAAGCTCTCGACTTGAAGTTGCTTGTAGTAGGAGGATGACTTGAGGTTGTAGAAGTTTTCTTGTAACTTGACTTCTCGTTGTTGCTTGTAGATGTCTTGGTTGAGGTAGAGGGTGTTGGAGTAGTTGAAGCTTGGGTGTTGGAGAAGTCGTAGCTCTTGGAAGTGTACTTGGCATACTTGAAGTCATCTTGCACTTGCCGTTTCGCCTTGGTGGCTTGATGCACTAGCTCTATGAGGTTCAAGTATGGTTGGAAGTTGGCGATATTCTTGATAGGATGATTGAGTCCATTCAAGAAATGTGCCATAGTTTCCTCATCATATTCCGTAACATTGGCGCTTATCATGGCAATCTCCATTTCCTTGTAGTATTCTTCAACGCTCTTGCTTCCTTGCTTGAGGAGTTTGAGTTTCTTGAAGAGGTCGCAGTTGTAGTAGGTTGGTACAAAATGTGCTCTCATGACATCCTTGATTTGCGTCCACGTTGTGATAGGTGGTTCACCTCTTGCCTCACAGTGCTCGATGACTTGTTCCCACCAAATGAGGATGTAGTCTTGAAACTCAAGGGATGGCATGGTGATCTTATTCTCTTCCTCATAGTTGTGCAAACAAAAGATCTTGTTGATCGTCAATGCGCATGATAGGTATTCTTTGGGGTCATTGATTCCGGTGAACTTGGGCATGGTGAACTTGATCTTGCCATAGCATTGCTCTTCATTGTGTTGGGGTCGGGGATGATGATGCCCAGGTCATGGAGGATTGTCAACCTCATGTTGCTCTTGGCATGGAGGATTTCCATTGTCTTCATGCTCTTGGTGAACTTGAGGGTCTTGTCGAGCTTCTGGATGAGCTTGTCTGGCTTGTGGATTAGCTTGAGGAACTTGACGATGCACTCATGATTGATAAATCCTCTCTTTAACTTCATCGTGAAGTGCTTCTTGTTGTTCGCGCCTATGGTGGTTGTGTTCGGCAACGACACGGCTTGTGTCGTGGAGTGCATGTTGCACCTCAAGTGCTTGAGCTTCTCTCCGTTGTTGTTCTTGACGTTGTGCCTCAGCATCTTGCTTGTCATGGTGTTGTCTCGCTCATTCTTCCTCTTATTGGCGTAGAAGTTGCCGTTCTTGTGCTTGCGCGAGAGTAGCTTGGTTTTGGCGATGCCGATGTGCTTGCTCATCGAATTGCTCTTGTGTAGGATTGCCATGTAGAGGATTGCAGTTTGCTTGATAGTCTTGGCGCGTGGCTCGTCGATGAGTGTTTGATGTCGGAGTACTTGAGCCGAAGATGGTGTCATCAGAGTGTCGACTTGAGCGGCTCCGTCTTGAGTAGGACGAAGAGGTAGAAGAGCGGTTGACCAACAAGGCACGAATCTCGTCCATTCTTGCGCTGCTCTCTTGTTTTTCTTCGTCGAGCTTGTTGTCGAAGTAGTCTCTTGTACGTTGCTTCAGAGTCGCAAGTCGGTGGCGAGGTTGTCGATGCAGTCGCTCATAGCTTGTTGTTCTTGATGCAAAGCTCGTTGTGTGCCAAATAGGTGTATCTTGGTGACGTAGTTGTTTGGCTTGGCCTATCCATCATTCCAAGAAAATATGTAAGTGGGAGAAAGAGAATAACTTATACCAAATGTACCTTGACCGATGTTGAAGGTGGATCAATGATCACTCAAATGTGTAACAAAGAAATAACACAATTGGTACCAATTCTTGTCGGTTTCTCACACCTACACAAATAAAAGCTTATGGTGGATCTCGGTTAGGATAGTGGCACAAAATTTGATGCAATTGTTAGTGAGCCTCAATAATGTTGGAAAAGATTTACAAATTTGCAAATGCAACAAGTAGACCAATAGCAAGAGATGGTACACGGAAACACACATGCAAATAGATAAATGTGGTCGTGCAACCAAGGAATGAGACAAAATGTGGAATCCATGAAAATGCTCGTGTTGCACAACACTAGAGAGATGCTAGCACGATTGCACAATAGGCGGATACGAACTTGTGCACAACCTACTAAGCAAAAATGCAATATATGTATGGTATTCTGATGATATGATCCAAGATGATCGAGTATGACAATCTTAATGTAGTATGATGCTATGGTTCTTTCTTAAAAGCTCTTTGCTTATCTTTCCCCTTTTTCTTAAAAGCTTGTTTGGATCTTTCTCTTTTGAGCTCTTTTCTCATCAAAACTTCACGAACCAATATAGTAATTGTGTATGCGATGACAACCTTGTGAAACAAGAGATGATACCAAGATATGTACCACGATGATATGGTATGTATGCGATGGGAAGTATGATCACTAATGTGTAGAAGTAACGTTGCCGGCAATACTCAAAGGCTAGTCTCGATGGGTAAGTTACGCAAAATGGGCTATGGGGTTATCAATGCAATGGCAAGAATGTACAATGATGATATACCTCAATACCAAGATGATGTGGAAGTTATCTTTTCTTTCTTACGGTGGTGTCAAAATTGTAGGATGGTTGTTGTCGATGACAAGTCCGTGGCGAACATGAGCGGCGGTGATGTCGATGTCGAACCATTCCTAGTTAGCCGAAACACCCTAGGAAACAATGAACCGCAACTCAAATCTCAAAACTAAATGTGTCAAAATTGTGTCAGAGTGTGGAGCATGCAAGCAATGGTGGTTTGCAAAAAGCGAGATGGCTATCGGGGTGTGTACGTGGAAGTGGGAATGGGGATAGAGTGCTTATGCGGAAGTAGATGCGGATCGATGAAAGATGACCGAACTAAAAAAATTCAGTTTCGTCAGGGATCGTCGGATGTCTGGTGCTGGTTGAACGACCGATAGTCATTGGACGTCCGGAGACGGTCGGACGTCCGGTGCCTGGGCGATTTCGGGCACGGGATGAACTCGAGTTTTTGAGATGGAGACGACAAAATTGGTCAAATTCGAGCGATTTTGTGGATGGAAATGGGGAGACGAAGGGGAAAATCTAGATCCACTCGTGGCAAAGAAAATCCATGGATCAAATCCAACAAAACTTCATCACACCAACAAATCACAAAAAATGGGGCTATTTTTGGTGGGGATTTTTGAAATTGGGACAAAATCGACAAAATCAATTAAATCAAGCAAGAAAACAAAGAGTAGGTGCTCCAAATCCGTGATCAACGTGGCTCATGATGCCAAGATGATGTTGGGTAGAACCCTAGATGGTCGATCTTTCACGAAATGGAGGGGATCCTACAAAGAATAGGAAGAGCACGAGGGGGAAAGCACGAGAGAAATCACTCAACCAACAAGATTCAGTAACACATATGCTAGATCCTCAAAACACAAAGAGATACACGATCCAAATCCAACAAGGGACGATACAAGAGGTAACTAGTTCATCTCCATGAGAAGGCCTTGAGGGCCATCCCATGAATGGGGTCTTGAATCCATGGTGGATCTTCTCCGTAGAGGCCGCAGTCTCTCTCGGTGGAGTAGATCCATATGGATGAGGAAAGGTCTATCTCAAGTGTGAGCTAAACCAATGCTAACCCTAGAAAGAGGGAGGAGGAGGTCTATTTATAGTCTAGAGTCACGAAAGGGTCAGTGGGCTTCAGATCAACACACGGGCGGCACACAGGCGTCGGACGTCCGACCATCATCGGTCGTCCGGTGGCTCGCGAGGAATCATACGTCCGGTGGGGGTCGGTCGGCCGATGTTTTGGCTCTGTTGGGGCTCAGTTGGGGTCGAACGTCCGAGGTGTCGGTCATCCGGAGGCTTCGACGTTTTGGCTCAGTGATGGAGGTGTTGGTCGCCCGGAGGGGGCCTGATAGAGGCGAGGGTCCCGCTCTTTTGATGAGATGATAACTATCGATTTGGTGGAGTCGACTTTGATGATCCGACTACAAACGTGCACGACACTGCGCCTTAGCAATCGCTAAACCAATCTCCCAAGGTTACTGACGATGCTGGAAACACGATCAGCCTAACCACGAAGGTCTATTCCTGCATGCAATCTAAGAACAAGCAAGAATATGATAATGCAATCTGAATATTGCGAATATAGATGAAGTATTGATAAAGGTGGGGATCCGAAAGCGGTCTTGGTCTGGTCGTTGGACACAAACGAAGTACACGAAGTTGCAATGGCTAACTTTTAACTAAACAAATCCCAAGGAAAAAGCTACTAGATGGATCTATTTATATAGGAGCAAGGGGTGGCGGCCAAAGTGGTGGAGGACGTCCCAAGGCAGCCTTAAACTAACCCTAGGTCGTACAAGGCTCATGGGCCCAAGTGGAGGTGATGCAACACCTTTGGGCTTGTAGTTTGACTCGGATTCTGCTGCAACGTCAGATTTTTTCGTCCATAACTCAACGCTCCGGACGTATTTGAAGGTGAATCCAATTGTGTTGGAAAGAGCACGGAATCTAATTTCACACAAAAAAAGAACCACCCAATTTGGAGTCCGTATGAAAAAGTTGTTGGCATTTTGAGTCAGGTATGTCTATGTAGTGCGAATCTGAATCCAGAACGTGAGAGACTTGGACTCTATCTTCTCTTGGCCCAAAAGTGAAGTGAGAGGACTTTTTATACAACACCTAAACTTCTCTTTTTCCCTTATCTTCATATGTGGATTGTACAAATGTCCCATACACCTGCAATTAGACATGGCACAAAAGATTGTGAAGTATTTTTGTCCTGGATGACATAAATAAATTATTCCATAGTTTGCATTAGAAATCACCTCACAATTATACATGTATGCAATATTTTTGGTCATATCCAAGGTAGTCATGTCCTCATCACCCGCCCCTTCTTGAAAACAAAGTCGCGCTGGGCGTTGCTTAATCTGAAATGTGGCTAACAAAAGAGACAAGGTGTACATGTTGTATATGTATATGTCATCCATTTGTACTTCCCTTGGTTTTTGCATAAATGACACATGTATACATGAGTAATTTTCATAGTTCATAAAATCTGAAGCCAAAATATTATCACAAGAAGTAGAAGGCATGAAAATATTGCAACTCAGTTTGCACATATAAGTGAAGCTCTTATTCATATCAAAGGATTGACAATGTTCATCATTAAACCATCCCAACATTGGTGAATAAATCTTACTTGCATCAAATTTACATGCTACAATATGCTTAAAGAAGCAAACATGCAATAAGTCATTTGACACAGAATCATCACCAAGATTAGAGGTCATATAAAATGATTAAACATTGGTTCTTTTGCATCAACAGTTAATTCAATGTGTGCACTCAAAATTGTTGGTATTTCAGTTTTTTGATCACATGACGCATTCATGACAGTAACAAGATTCTCTAAAATAGGTGGTGTGCTCAAATCAAGAGGTAACTCAACACATGATGCATTCAAGTTAACTAGACATGCATCATTCTCATGTGAAGTTGTATCATCAATACCTTTACTGTTACCTTGTCGCAAAGACGTAGCTGATGTAGGTACGGATGTTTACAATATACCATACTCTTGAGATGATGTCGTGCTCACAATCCAAGGTAGGGCTGCTCTAGTAGGTGCAATGGTGGAGGAACCAACCGGCGGTGGTGAGCATGAACTGGAATAGTAGTTGTTGTAGTCACCCAATGCATCTTCCTTTATCTGTCTCTCAAAGGTACAAGCACGAACATACATACCAGTAATGCAACGAGGAATATACTGAAATCTTGCATGAATATCATGGTTCAAACCACCAAAAAATCTATTCATTGTATCATCCTCAGATTCTTTTATGCCAAAATGATGCATATAAGATTTGAACTCTTGGTAGTAAGCATGAACAGTGTTGTTGCCTTGTTTAAATTTGCGAAGCAATTCACAACGATAGTAAGGAGGGAAAAATTGTTGTCTCATTATATATTTCAAATCTTTCCAAGTTGTGGGTTGGTTATCAATGTTTTTCTTACAATGCACACTCCACCTTTATCTCAAGTTGGGTCGCTCAAGTTGAGATGATAACTATCGATTATTGGAGTCGACTTTGACGATCCAACTACAAACATGCACGACGTTGCGCCTTAGCAATCGCTAAACCAATCTCCCGAGGTTACTGACGATGCTGGAAGCACGATCAGCCTGACCATGAAGGTCTATTCCTGCACGCAATCGAAGAACAAGCAAGAATATGATAATGCAGTCTGAATATTGCGAATATAGATGAAGTATTGATAAAGGTGGGGATCCGAAAGAGGTCTTGGTCTGGTCGTTGGACACAAACGAAGTACACGAAGTTGTAATGGCTAACTTTTAACTAAACAGATCCCAAGGAAGAAGCTACTAGATGGATCTACTTATATAGGAGCAAGGGGTGGCGGCCAAGGAGGTGGGAGGACGTCCCAAGGCATCCTAAAACTAACCCTAGGTCGTACAAGGCTCATGGGCCCAAGTGGAGGTGATGCAACACCTTCGGGCTTGTAGTTTGACTCGGATTCTGCTGAAACGTCAGATTGTTTCATCCATAACTCAACGCTTCGGACGAATTTATAGGTGAATCTAATTGTGTTGGAAAGAGCACAAAATCTACTTTCACACAAAAAATGAATCACCCAATTCAGAGTCCATATGAAAGGTTGTTGGAGTTTTGAGTCAGGTATGTCTGTGCAGTCCGAATCTGAATCCAGAACGTGAGAGACTTGGACTCTATCTTCTCTTGGCCCAAAGGTAACGTGAGAGGACTTTTTGAACAGCACCTAAACTTCTCTTTTTCCCTTATCTTCATATGTGGATTGTACAAATGTCCCATACACCTGCAATTAGACATGGCACAAAAGTTTGTGAAGTATTTTTGTCCTGGATGACATAAATAAATTATTGCATAGTTTGCATTAGAAATCACCTCACAATTATACATGTATGCAATATTTTTGTTCGTATCCAAGGTAGTCATGTCCTCATCAGGGCCGGCCGTCTGGCACCTGGTGTGTGTCGGACGTCCGGTCAGAGTCGGTCGTCTGGTCGCTGGAGCGTCTTATGGCTGGGACTTGGTCGGCTGGCTGATGCTTCAGGCGTCGGTCATCCGGTCGTGGTCGGTCGTCCGACGGCGGGAGACTTCCAGGCTTCCTTTGTTCCCATTCCTTGTACTTGTTGTCCTCGTTGTCTTGTTCGTTGGGTGTAGCTGATCTGTGGCCTTCCTCCAAGTACCTGATCACGCATAGGGTCTCCTCTTGAGGTAGTAGCCATGTGTCAAGTGTAGAAAGTGCTAGTTCGGAGAGGAGCGAGTTCACCTTATCTTTGATAGCCTTTGCTCATGCTCTTATCATTGGTCCAGGTGGTGTCGTGGGAGATGTAGGTAGGTCCATGGGTGTCATGGAATTGTCATGGCAGATGTCCTTAGTGTCAGGACTTAGTCGTGAGGCCAACGCATCTATGTGGTAGCTTGAGAGGGGTTGAGCGGAATCGAGAGACGCAACGCAAGACAAGGGTTTAGACAGCTTCGGGCCCCGGGAAACATCATCAGCTAACAACCCTACGTGCTGTTTGAGTCTATGTCTCATTATGATCATGAGGAAGTCGCCGTAAACCGGCTCTTCCAGTTAACCCTAACCCTTTAAGATTGTTTCTTCCTCCTTGTCCCTCTTTGGGGAGCCCTGCCCCTCCTTATATATGTTGAAGGGGCGGGTTACATGTAGAGTCCAACTCGGACTTAAGACTTAACTATTATAACTTCTCTTCTTGGGCTTCTTAACATCTTGGGCTTCATAACGTATCGGGCTTCATAACATCTCGGGCTTCATAACTCCTGGCAACCCAGTTACCACTGCCTTCCCGGGAGTTAACTGGTGCCAGTTTAAGATGGTCTGTCGGGAGTTAACTGGTGCCGGTTTAAGAATGTCTGCTGAGTTATCATCTGACTTAACTCCTGTCTTAACTGTCAGCCGGTTT
The DNA here is from genome assembly GCF_002162155.2 of Triticum dicoccoides. Taxonomy (NCBI): domain Eukaryota; kingdom Viridiplantae; phylum Streptophyta; class Magnoliopsida; order Poales; family Poaceae; genus Triticum; species Triticum dicoccoides. Next base: position 333,665,818 of record NC_041384.1, on the reverse strand, counting down.
AACAACCGGCCGGTTTACCGTCTGGGTTAGCTGCCTGTTTTACCTGTCTGTCTTAACTGTCAGCCGGTTTAACAACCTGCCGGTTTACCGTCTGACTTAACACCAATCGGTTTACCACCTGCCTTAACACCTGCCGGGTTACCACCTGCTTTAACACCTGCCGGTTTACTAAGTCCCGGTCGGGTTATAACTCCGGACGAATCATACCGCGAGGTATATCCCCGACATTAGCCCCCAGTTTAATTTGGATTTATCCATGTTAAACTGATCCTAATCATCCTTAAGTCTTTGTCACTTCCTTCTTCTGTAAAATCCGAGTCAATGGGCCAGCTTCATAATCAATTTGCTGACATTGGTTTGTCACAGAGAAATATTGCAAAGAATAACTCCTTTGACTTTAGCTCCCTATGCTAAAAAATATTGGCCTTTGAAATACTCATCTGATCTTCAGCCGGTTTAAGAATGTAGAACCTTGCCGGTTTAAGAATGTAGAACCTTGCCGGTTTAAGAATGTAGAACCTTACCGGTTTATCATTGCCAGTTTACAAATATCGATGGCACCGGGTCATAATTGTAGTTAACATCAAGCTTAAAAATGTACCTCTTATATGCCTATCACTTGTAGCCCCCAAGTCTTAAGAAGGTAGCATAGCAACAACTTAAGAGTTGCTTCAATATGAATGTCACAAGCTTGAAGAAATCCAGGTTGTTCATCTCAATCACCAGTCAGAACTGAGTATTCCACATATGTAGCCCCCAAGTGCCAGGTTGTCATGCTTGCAGCAACCTGGGACGTGAAATTGCCTTATGCTCATAAAAACTTCAACCAGTGTAGCCCCCAAGGGCCGGGTTATTATGCAATAATTAGCAAGGACTTTATAAATATGATCATGTAAACTTGAGCAGCAATGTGTATCCCCCAAGGGCCGGCTCAGTAAGATAATATTGAGCTGGGACTTTATATATACTTCATTGAGAATAACATTATATGATGTAACCCCCATCATGAGGCTTGAACCCATGTCCACAAGGTTGAGAGTGTTGTGCTTTACCAACTGACCAGTGGATCCTTCAATAATAGATGAAAATTTGTGTACCTTGAATTGTTGATAGGAGCAATTGGTAGCCCCCAAGGGCCGGCTCATTACGATGTGATGAGTCGGGTCTTCAATAAGTGAGCAAATAATGACTTTGCATTAGCCCCCAAGTGCCATGGTGCATGCTTGCAGCGACATGAGACTTGTGTATTTGATGTAATCCCAACTTGAATAATGTAGCCCCCAAGTGCCGGGACGTAAGCCTGTAGCGACTCGAGACTAATCCTTCCATTGTATAATAAATTATATCCATTGCGCTGAAGCGACTTTGAAAACCTCAATCATAATATTTGTTATTGATAACCATAATAAAAATCCAGCCGTGTTGGCTATTAAAGATTTAAATAATATAATCTTGTTTGAAAACCGATTTCTGCCATATAAACCGGTATAACCGTGCCCATATGATACATGCTATGATGGTGTAATGATAATGCAATGTATGACTTAATATATGATGATGTATGTGTATGATCAAGAGGGTTTAAGCTATGGTTCGAATACGACCAGAGCCCCCAAGTAGTCATAATTGTGGCATTGCGCCGATCAAAAGGTGTAGCTATGGTTCGAATACGACCAAGCCCCCAAGTGATTTCCCTAGTGCCCTTATGCCTATCAAGAGGTGCAACTATGGTTCGAACCCATAGCCCCCAAGTTATTTCCCTGGTGTCCTTATGCCTATCAAGAAGTGTAGCTATGGTTCGGATACGACCAAGCCCCCAAGTGATTTCCCTGGTGCCCTTATGCTTATCAAGAGGGTATAAGCTATGGTTCGGATACGACCAGAGCCCCCAAGTGATTTCCCTGGTGGCCTTAAGCCTATCACGAGGTGTGACTATGGTTCGAACATAGCCCCCAAGTGATATTGTGAGCTGTGCTCAAGGGATACCTATGTTTGAGCTATGATGTGCAGCAGACTCTCTTTGGCCCCTTATGATAATATTGACTTGATAGCCGGATCAAGAGGTGTAGCTATGGTTCGAATACGATCAAGCCCCCAAATGATACTGTGAGCTGTGCTCAAGGGGTACCTATGTTTGAGCTGTGTTGTGCAACAGACTCTCTTTGGACCCTTTAATATTTTCTGAGGACTCGAACTTGCGAGAGATTTTTTAAACCGGAAATTCTTAGACCGGATATTGAGAACTTCAAAGCTTTGTGGGAGATAGCTTTCCCTTGAACTGGATTTTAAACCGAAATCTTTCTTTTTAAACTGGAAATTGTCTGATGGCCTTTAAATTTGCACCAACATGGCGATTTAGGGTCCTGTATTAAGTAACTTTTGCAACCCGGAGTAATCGCTCTTGTAAAGAAAGCAATATATAATATAAAAATATACTGGATTTCACCTGATATGTTAGGCCAGTTAATACACACCGCGGGGTTGATGATCACCATGGTGAAGCTGAAATCAATCATGGATGAGTCGACCGCAGGAGTGAAAAAATGAGCCGGCCGTGGCATTTTAAGCGAGCGCGGACGGGCGAGTCAATCACCGGCACGGTAAGCCATGCCAATGGCAAGTCAACCGCGGGCGTAGTCCCGCCGAGTTGATGTAGATTGAGCTGTACGGGCGGCGTCTTGCACACACCCGTTCAACAATAAGTGGGCACGAACACCGGTGCATGATGATGCCAACGCACACTTCATAGATATAGCATAGCACCACTTTTATAATGAATCCTTGTCCTGCACATAAAAATATACAGACCAACATAATTGTTCTTTGATAAAACAATATGTACTAAAAGTAGATAGAAACAATAGCACCTGATTATATTTTGTATGAACCGGATGCTGCTGAAAGTAGATAAATACGTCTTCTCTGACTGTTCCATGCAATAGTGATGTTTTGGCTTTTGACAGAAGAATTGATCTTCCAACATGTCTCCTTTTGTTCCCTTGGAAGTTGTGCTATGTTGAGAGGAGCAGTAATACTGGTTCCCTTGTTTTTAAGTGCCTAAGATTATATAGTTGCTTTCGGCCTACAAGTAGCACCTGACCATCGAACCTTTCGCGTGAACAGCGGCAGAATTGACTCATGGACCTTGCTTCCGCCCCACTGTTGCTTTTGTCCTCACATGCATGTATAGCAGATATTTCTTTATTTTCGTCATCATCAAGACATCCATGTAAACCAGTCTCTCCAGCTGATAACAAAAAAGGCCCCTACATTACTTAAGTAGGTTTGCACGGGCGGCGACTCAAGCTTTGACAGTCCAAGCGACTCGCAAGCTCCAGAAAACAAACATACGGCTTGAAGTGGCGACGAGTGACTTGGCACAAGGCCGCGGCGGCTTGAGGTTACGACGGAGGAAACGGGCGGTTTGACACTGACGGTGGGGGTGGCGTTTTGTAACCAGGTACAGCGACCCGGTACGCCGCAAACTCGTGCAGTGAGGCCGGTTCAGAGCGAGGTCGTTGACTCGGGGTAGCGGCTTGGAGTCGAGGCAATTGAGCTCGATGGAGGCGAGCCAAAGACGGCGGCTTACAGCGGCGGTTGAAATGGGCAGTGTGACTGTTGCAGGGCTACTGGAGAAAATGGCGTGAGCCCGCCGGTCGATTTGTCGCAAGGGCGGCTCGGGGCGACTCACGGGGGTAGGGAGGTCGCACCAGAAGCGGAGATGCAGCGGCGGCCCAGCCACGGCTAAGGTGGAGAGCATCCGGCGGCTCTGGGTTGGTCGGCGGATCGTAGGCGAAAATGACGACTCGCGCATGGCGGCTCAGCAGTGGAGGCCGGCGACTTGAGGTCGTGGCGGAGACCAGTGATAAAGCAAAAGTGAGTCGGCGCCGGCTTGCAAGAAGGGCCGGTTCACGACCACTGCACACTTGAAGGCAAGTTGATGAAGCGGACTGACGAGGTAGCTTGTAAATACTGGCGTTCATCAAGTCCAGTGCACTAAACCGGAGGCCGGAACCAGTAGACGGCCGGGTCGCACGGCGTTGGTGGCACGAGCCTGCAAGCCGCCACACCGGTTGCAGTGGTGACCAGAGACGGCCCGGATGGTTGCGACATGTCAGACCGGCCGGGCGATTTGAATGCGAGGTCATGACGACGCCGGCGAGTCGGTGACCGAGGAAACAGTTTGGGGCTGCGGGGAAGAGCCGGAGAGGTTACACGGCGATGCAGCAGACCCGGCCCGAAGCGACGCTGTACAGATGGCAGCTCAAACGGCAAGGGGACCGCCACGCAGGTTTGAGGCCGTACGCGGGCGCGCGGCGACTCGGCAACAACGCACGGACATCGAGTATACATGGCCGTACGCGGAGGCGATTCATGGCTCGGGTCGGCCTAAGGCATAGCCGCAGAGGACGCCTCAGAGGCAAGGCGAGGCGACCGTGGTGACTTGATGGGGCGAGGGGCGCAGGCGGAGGCGAACCCCGGCGTAGGAGCAAACCGGGCCCAAGGCAAGGCATGCCCGATTCGGAACGACTTGAGGGCGGGTTCTAGCACCCGGCGGCGACTCTCGCCGGAGTAAGGCCGTGGCCATGACGGCCGGATGATGGGCGCGAACGGCCCGGGGTGGGTCAAGGCACGAGTTCGTGCTCACAGAGGCGGCGGCTCAGTGCGAGGCCGCGACAAAGGTGTCTGAATCGAGCCTGCGGGTGACTCACCATCGACTTGGCGAAAATGGCTTGAGGCTGGGTGCCCGTGGCAGAGACGAACTGGGGCGGTTTGACTCCGAGTCCATGCCCATACCCTCCAGATCGTGGCTTCTCCTTTTTTTATAAATCTCTTCCTAGAATCCACGCAAGTATTGCGGTTGCACATGGGATCTTCATGTGGGTGGGCATCCATCAGGCGCCATGGATATTTAATTTGTACGCGTGTGACCCCGACCAGCACTAAGGACACTTGATTCATCATACACATTTGCTAGGTTGATCGATTCGGGAGACCACGCGAGGCCATAAACCGCCGCCGTGCGTGACACGTGATTGCTGTCTTCAATCAACTCGAATTCGGTTTGTACTTGAAGTAGCCACGGCAACTTGCAGATTACCATAAAGTGGCGGTTTATCTTGGCGAAACTGATCCTTTGCCGGTCTTCAGCGGATCGGTGGTGCGGACCGCGCACCTCCAAAAACATCTCCTGCCAGCTTTCGACCGACCGTAGGACATGACGATGCACAGATGCAACCCTAAATCTTTCTCAATCTTAATCTTGTATATACTGCTGCGGAAACCTTCTTTAATCTTTGACTGATGAAACTCATAGATGATGTGAATTCTTCTGCATCTGTTCTTTGTCATCAGACCAATTACGATCTTCTTGAACCCTGGAAAAGATCCCTCCAAGAACTTAACACCACCGTGCGCGAGCCCCACGATGGGCGCCAACTGTTGTGGAATTGTCACGGCGGATGTCCTTAGTGTCAGGACTTAGTCGCGAGGCAAACGCATCTATGTGGTAGCTTGAGAGGGGTTGAGCGGAATCGAGAGACGCAACGCAAGACAAGGGTTTAGACAGCTTCGGTCCCCGGAAAACATCATCAACTAACAACCCTACGTGCTGTTTGAGGCTATGTTTCATTATGATCATGAGGGAGTCACCGTAAACCGGCTCTCCCAGTTAACCCTAACCCTTTAAGATTGTTTCTTCCTCCTTGTCCCTCTTTGGGGAGCCCCGCCCCTCCTTATATATGTTGAAGGGGCGGGTTACATGTAGAGTCCAACTTGGACTTAAGACTTAACTATTATAACTTCTCTTCTTGGGCTTCTTAACACTTGGGCTTCATAACGTCTCGGGCTTCATAACATCTCGGGCTTCATAACTCCTGGCAACCCAGTTACCACTACCTACCCGAGAGTTAACTGGTGCCGGTTTAAGATGGTCTGCTGGGAGTTAACTGGTGCCGGTTTAAGAATGTCTGCTGAGTTATCATCTGACTTAACTCATGTCTTAACTGTCAGCCGGTTTAACAACCGGCCGGTTTACCGTCTGGGTTAACTGCCTGTTTTACGTGTCTGTCTTAACTGTCAGCCGGTTTAACAACCTACCAGTTTACCTTCTGACTTAACACCAATCAGTTTACCACCTGCCTTAACACCTGCCGGTTTACCACCTGCTTTAACACCTGCCAGTTTACTAAGTCCCAGCCGGGTTATAACTCCGGCCGGATCATACAGCGGGGTATATCCCCGACAATGGGGATGACCTTGGGATGCTCCACATCACCGCCTCCGATATGTAGACGAGGAAGAATGGGGTTTCGCCGGTGGGTTTAGTCACGTTGGTGCGAATGGACCACAACACAGAGTGAAGCTCATCGAGCCAACCCCTGCCGTAGGACTCGAGTTTCTTCTTGAAGCTCCTCGCCTTGAGGCCCCTCAGGACCTCTGCGTTGGCACGTTTGGCTTGGGCGTAATTCCGTGGATGCGCCACTGAAGCGTAGCATATTTGCGTTCCAAGGTTAGCACACCATGTTTCGAAGAGGTTGCTTGTGAACTGAAAGCCATTGTCAGTGATGATACAGTTGGGGACCCCGAAGCAGCTCACGAGGCCCTTGATGAACTTGATGGCTGAGCCAGCTATGATGGTGTGCATGGGCTCCACCTCCGCCCATTTGGTGAACATGTCGATGGCGACATGGAGGTATAGGTAGCCCTTCGCTGCCCAGGGAAATGGTCCCAGGATATCCAGCCCCCAGACCGCGAACGGCCATGAGAGCGGGATTGTCTGGAGGCCCTGGGAGGGCTGGTGGATCTGTTTGGCATGGAACTGGCAGACCTCATAGGATCGCACCAACTCGGTGGCATGTTGGGCTTCGTGGGCCAGTAGAATCCGTTGTGGAATGCCTTGCCCACGAGGGTGCGCGATGAAGAAGTGTGCCCGCAGTCCCCGCCGTGGATGTCAGCCAGTAGCTCGCGCCCCTGCTCCTTCGGTAGAGCTCGCCGTCCTACAAGCAGTAAGCGGCGGCCTGATGATAGAAGCGTGGGTCCCGATCTTTTGATGAGATGATAACTATCGATTTGGTGGAGTCAACTTTGATGTGATAGAGGCAAAGGTGTCCCGTCTTTCGATGAGAAGGTGATTATCGTTTCAGTGGAGTAGACTTTTTTTTGAAAGAAAACATGCACTTTATTAATTGGAAATAATGGTTACATCGTCTATAAGAAGAGGTAGAATATTCTCCATAGGCTCCTCAAACCAATCTCTAGTTACAGAAACTTTCGCTAGCCTAGCAAGTTCATGAGCAAGCTTATTAGCTACCCTATTAGGCCTTGTTCGGTTAATCCTCTCCCCAAGAGGATTGACGGGGATTGGCAAGGATTGGGACATATTTTGACTTACAAGTGGTTTAAATCCCCCTCAAACCTCTTCAATCCACTCGGGTTAACACTCAACCTAACAAGGCATTACAATGTTAAAATCTAGTCCACGGAAAACCACATGCCATGAAGTAGCAATCCTCGAAGACTGCCGCCGCAACTCCCACCGATTGTCCTCCATTTTTCATTGTGTAAATGACTTCCATATTATCAGAGTTAATAATAAGATGATTGCACCCCGCCTTTTGTGCAAGAATTAAACCAAACCTAAGAGCCATCACTTCTGCTGTTAGTACATCAGCACACCAATCAATCTTCCAATTTCCGCCAACAATGAATTTTCCTTTGTACAACACCTGCCGTGCCCCTGAGCAGATCATGGTCAAAAGAAGCATCAACATTTAGTTTAACAAAACCCATAGGAGGTTGGCTCCATCCTTATTTTCTACTAGTCGCACTAGGGGAGTGGGCATTCACATAGTTTGTCGTTATAGACCGAACCCCCATCTAAATCTGGTTCACATCTTGAGACTTCCCTTCATGAACCAACATGCGTCTCTCCCACCATAAATACCAAGCAGTTATTGGTGGAGTAGACTTTGATGACCTGACTACGAACATGCGAGGACGTTGCGCCTTACCAATCACTAAACCAACTCCGAGAGGTTATTGATCACGTCGGAGCATGATCAACCTGACCATGAGGGTCTATTTCCTGCAAGCAAACGAAGAACAAGCAAGAAATTGAGATTGCAATCTGGATATTGCGAATATATGATGAAAGCTTTATTGATTAAGGTGGGGTTCTGTGACGTCTTGGTCTGGTTGTTGAACACAAACGGACTACGCGAAGTTGCAGCTATGGCGAACTTTTAATCTAAACAAAACCCGAAGTCTAAACGACGCCCTAAGGGCTATATATATAGAGGAAAGAGGGAGGGAATTTCGTGGCCCTTGGAGGAGGGGTACGAAACCAACCATAACTCTTGTTTCCCCACAAATACAGACTCTAATGAAATATTTCGAAATTACATGGGCCTGGCCCAAAAATAAGGCGAGGCAGCACCTTGAATAGCCTCTGGATGAAATTTATGAAGTGGCATCTTGTATATTTCGTCCAAGGCTTCATGCACTCATTATGGTGGCTTCAAAGTCCTCGATTCATCACTTGTAACTCTGTTCTTGTTCCCCTTGCGCATGCCATCATCTCCATGCTTGAACTTGCTCCAAGGTTCATCTTTCTTGTCAAAGCTAGACCCTTCATTTGTAAGCAAAACAAATGTATCCAATTTAGGCAGCATCATATTCTCATGAACATTAGAATCGTTACCAAGAAACGAAAGTACCTGGTAATTCAATTGGCATGCGCGAGATCTAGTAATTGGTCCAGTATGTATAGCAGCAGGGGTTGTGGGTGCAACAATGGTATTGATGTCCTCATCATCCACCCCTTCTTGAAATGAAGTCGTCCTCGTTGGAAGTTCATCTTCCTCGCCCAAATAAGCTTCAAATCTGCAATGTTAAAAGTGGGACGAACCCCAAAATCTATAGGCAGCTCAAGTTTACATGCATTATCATTTATTTTCTCTAACACCTTAAAAGGACCATCAACACGTGGCATTAGCTTTGATTTGCACAAATTATGAAATCTATCCTTACGCAAATGTAACCAAACAAGATCTCCAGGTGCAAACACAACATGTTTTCTACCCTTATCTCCAGCAAGTTTATATTTAACATTCATATGCTCAATGTTTTACTTAGTTAACTCATGCATTTTTAAAATCAATTCAGCACGTTGTTTAGCATCAAAATTAACCTTCTCCGAAGATGGAAGAGGCAACAAATAAATAGGTGCACGAGGTAGGAAACCATACACAATTTCAAAAGGGCACATCTTAGTAGTAGAATGCAATGAACTATTATACGGAAATTCAATATGAGGCAAGCATTCTTCCCACATTTTCTTATTATTCTTCAAAACATCCCTAAGCATAGTAGACAATGTTCTATTGACTACTTCAGTTTGTCCATCAGTTTGGGGGTGACAAGTAGTACTAAAAAGCAGTTTAGTCCCCAACTTAGCCCATAAACATCTCCAAAAGTGGCTAAGAAATTTAGTATCACGATTTGTAACAATAGTATTTGGCACACCATGCAAGCGAATAATTTCATGAAAAAACAAATCAGCAACATTAACAACATCATCGCTTTTATGACATGGTATAAAGTGTGCCATTTTCGAGAATCTATCCACGACAACAAATATGCTATCCCTCCCCTTCTTTCTTCGAGGTAAACCTAAAACAAAGTCCATAGATATATCCTCCCAAGGAACACTAGGTACAGGCAAAGGCATATATAAACCATGAGGATTGAGTCGTGACTTAGCTTTTTGACATGTAGTGCGGCGAGCAACAAAACGCTCAACATCCTATCTCATCTTTGGCCAAAAGAAATGTGTAGCAATTACATACTCCGTCTTCTTCACGCCAAAGTGTCCCATTAATCCTCCTCCATGCGCCTCCAGCAACAACAAAAGATGAAGAGAGCTAGCTGGAATGCATAGCTTGTTAGCACGGAACACAAATCCATCATTAACGACAAACTTGTTCCATGTTATTCCTTCTTTACAATTCTGCATTACATCTTTAAAATCAGCATCATGTACATATTGATATTTGATGGTCTCCAAACCAAATATTTTCAAGTCAAGTTGTGAAAGCATAGTATAGCGACGAGGCAATGCATCAGCAATAACATTTTCTTTATCATAAGTAGAATAGTTCAAACTAGGCCCACACAATTTTTCAGAAAAGTATCCAACAGGTTTGCCATCTTGTAATAACACACCTCCTAATCCAATTCCACTAGCATCACATTCAAGCTCAAAAGTCTTATTAAAATCGGGAAGTTCGAGTAAAGGAGCATGTGTCAACTTATATTTCAATGCCGTGAAGGCTTCTTCCTGTGCGGTACCCCAAACAAAAGGCACATCCTTCTTTGTAAGCTTATTGAGAGGTGCAGCAATGGTGCTGAGATCTCTCACAAAACGCCTATAGAATCCAGCGAGGCCAAGAAAACTCCTCACTTGTGTGACCGTTTTGGGCTGCGGCCAACTCTCAATAGGTTCAATCTTGGCTTTATCAACTTCAATTCCCTATGGAGTAACAACATAGCCAAGAAAAGATACTCGGTCGGTGCAAAAGGTGCACTTCCCAAGGTTACCAAACAAATGTGCATCACGTAGAGCAATAAAAACAACACGTAAATCTTCCAAATGTTCCTCCAAAGATCTGCTATAAATCAGTATATCATCAAAATAAACTACCACAAATCATCCAATGAAAGCACATAAACTTCATTCATTAATCTCATGAAAGTACTAGGTGCATTAGTTAACCCAAAAGGCATGACTAACCACTCATATAGTCCAAATTTAGTTCTAAATGTTGTTTTCCATTCATCTCCCAATTTCATATGAATTTGATGATATCTACTATGCAAATCAACTTTGGAAAATATTATAGAGCCACTCAATTCATCAAGCATGTCATCTAGCCTAGGAATAGGATGACGATAACGAATAGTAATATTATTAATACCTCTACAATCAACACACATACGCGACGTACCATCCTTTTTTGGCACTAGTATAATAGGAATAGCACAAGGACTAAGAGATTCGCCTATATAACCTTTGTCAAGTAGCTCATGTACTTGACGCATAATCTCCATCATCTCCTCTGGATTGGTACAGTATGGCACACGGTTTGGTAGCGAGGTACCAGGAATTAAGTCAATCTGATGCTCAATCCCTCGAATAGGTGGTAATCCCGGTGGCACATCTTGTGGAAAGACATCACCAAACTCCTGCAAAATGTTATTGTCAGTAGGAGGCAAAGAGGAAGGTACATCCTCGAAATAAAATAATGCCTCTTTGCACACAAAAGCTTAGCAAACAGACTTGCCGAAGTCTAGATCATCAATATCAGATTTGGTGGCAAGTAAACATGCACTTTTCAATTTAATTTCAGAAGCAACACTAGATGGTTTATTATTAGGCTTCATTTGTTGCTCAAATTCTTTTGCCACAATCTAATTTTCACTCTTATTTTTCTCCTGTTTTGCTTTATTAGCTCTATTAATATCATCTTTCAAAATGGAATCAAGAGTCATAGGAAGAAAAGTAATATTTTTATCCTTATGACCAAGAATATACTGATTATTTCTAACATGGTGTACATAATTTTTATCAAATTGTCATGGTCTACCAAGTAATAAGGAACATGCTTGCATAGGTACCACATCACAATGAACATAATCATCATATGTAGAGATACTAAAATGCACATGAACAGTACGTGTTACCTTAACCTTGTTGCCGTTGTTGAACCATTGGATGTAGTAAGGATGTGTATGTGGTCTTGTGGTGAGGGATAGCTTCTCCACCATCTCCATCCTAGCCAAGTTGTTGCAGATCCCTCCATCTATGATGACGCAAACAGAACGTTCCTTCACAACTCCCTTTGTATGGAACAAATTATGCCTCTGATTTTGCTCAGCTTGTGTGACCTGCACACTCAAAACATGTTGAGAAACTAAACATTCATACCTATCAGCGTCTTCAGGAGCTATGTATTGCGTCTCATGATCAGAATCATCTCCACCGTGTTCTTCACTTGTAATAAGAGCCGAAGTCTCCTCATCATAGTCACTAGCGGACTCATACCCACCATCCTCAATAGCAATTATCACACGCTTAGATGGGCATTCTCTCGCATACTAACTTTTATCCTTGAAACAACGACAAATAATATCATGTGTTTACCCTATTGATGCCATGGATGAAGAAGAGCTCTGTGCAGAACCGGAAGGTGTACTCCTAGCAGATGGTGGTGGTGGTGACTGTTTTCTTGTATCTCAGTTGGAATTGACGGCCGAAGTCAGTGGTGCTGTAGTAGGACGTGTGGGAGTAGAGGATGCACGCGGTGTCCACGATGAAGGTCGACCTGCAGAAAAGTTAGTTCGCGCCAATGCCTGTCAATCCTGCACTTCACGTTCAGCTTTGCAAGCAAGATGGAATAAACAAGTGATATTATTATACTCCTTATACTCTAGAATGGTCTGAATCTCTTTATTTAAAGAACCCATAAAACATGCAAGCAAAGCTTCAACAATACCACATCTAATCATTCCAGTTTGTAATTCCTGATAATACTATTCTACAAAAAAATTCCTTGTCTTAAACGCTGCAATTTTTGAAGTATTTCACGTTGATAATATGGTGGATCCCAACGAGTACGCATAGTAGTTTTCAAAGCAGCCCAAGTAGCTGGAATAGGATATCATCTACAATGTTCAGACCACCAAACACATGCAAAACTAGTGAAAGCACAAACAACAGCAGTAACACGTCTCTCCTTGGGATATTATAAACATGTAAAACGTTGTTCAGTTTCTAACTCCCAAGTAAGATATATATCAGGAACATATCTACCCTCAAATGGTGGAATATTCAATTTTAGTTTAGGAAGACGGTCGTGATCTCGTACCTCAGGTGGTGGTGCAGCCCTACCATTGCGATGATATGCATGGGGACGACCTGGTGGTGGTGCTGCTGGTTGTTGCACATAGTTCTGATTTTGATCAACCTCATCCTCGTAATGGTCCTCCACCTCTACAGTAGCAGCAGGAGCTACAGAAGCATCAATAGTAGGTACAACGGCACCAGAATTTTGACCGGGCTCAAGGGGAACGCGTAATGCTCGCCCCACTTGATTTGGAAGGCGATGTTGTTGTTGTTGTTGATGTAGAGGTGCGACAGGTGCAACGGGCGGTGGTTGTGGAAGACGCGCGAGTACTTCATCGAACTTGCCGTACAACTTGGTGTCAATTGTCTTCTCAATGTCATCAATCCTCTCCAGTGCCTTTTCGAAGGTGGCCATGACGTCTTCCACCTGTTGACTTAACATTTGCTAAAATTTATCATGAAGCTCCTTCTTCGTCATGTTCTCCCAATCAATCTTGCCGGCTAGTGGTCCTGCCATGGTTAGCAGCAATAGAAACACACAAGAATATGATCCTACAGACTACTAGAAAGTGGCAGCGTGTCACAAATCCGTCAAGCAAATCTCAAATTCTTACCAGTTCTTACCTAGCAGCAGGTGGTGATCAACAACCATTGTAGTCAAAACTCTCAAAGCTTGGATAGAGCGATTACCAGGGAGAGTCAAACGCACGACGTAGATGTATGGGAGCTGGGAAGGCTTATAATATGGTAGCAAAAACGGGTCAGCAATAATCAATTCAGAGATGAAAATTGAATAAACGCTCAACGACGGTACTGTGCCGGTCCTAGGCTAGACCGTATTAGAGACGCGTGCATAGAACACTAACCAAATCCCGATGCGGCATGTAAATCACACTCTGGGAATTATTATTTTTGCTCTGTTTTTTGCTCCTCTTTTTTTGCGGAAAACACTATAATGACGAGTGTCTCAAAACTCTGCTGGAGTCAAATTGACAGGATAGGCACGAAATTTTTTTGACTATTTTTTTGGAAATTAGGGTAGCGACAACGAAAAAGTGCGACAAAAAATCACTATGATGGTGAGTGTCTGAAAAGACTTAGAAAAGCCTAAAAACAGGACAGGGAAAAAATATTTTCGCCTGCTAAAATTTTGGCCTTAAAGCTGCCCGGGGGTCTCCAGACTTTTTTTTTCCGAAACCTACTCAGGCAAGGAAACACGAATCGGGAAATAAAAGTATCTCAAGAAAAACCCTAATATGAAAAGAACTCGGATTGGTGGTGGACACATAGATGTATATGTGGACTCGGATTGGTGGTGGACAGGCGGATGTATATGTGGAATCGGATTGGTGGTGGACAGGCAGATGTATATGTGGACTCGGATTGCTGGTGGACAGGCGGATGTATATGGGAGCGGTAAGGAATATGTTGTTGGTGGTGGTATATGGCAGGAGCGATGACGATGGTGCAGCGGCGACGTGACAACTTGTGCACAGAACTCGAAACTCTAAGGGAAACTAGACGCTAAGACCAGCAACTTGACACGACGATGCAACCGCAAATTCAACAAAGCAAAATACTGAAAAGACTATGCAAAGGCTCAGACTGGTTCGGATATTATGAACTAACCCTAATTTTTTGTGGCTTTTTCGTGGACTGTACGTATGAAGAACATACTTGGTCTAAACTATGAAAAACTGTAAAATCTCACCGAGCAACCTGGAAATCTGATACCACTTGATAGAGGCAAAGGTGTCTCGTCTTTGGATGAGAAGGTGATTATCGTTTCGGTGGAGTAGACTTTGACGATCCGACTATGAACGTGTGAGGACGTCGCACCTTAGCAATCACTAAACCAACTCCGAGAGGTTATTCACCACGCCGGAGCATGATCAACGTGACCATGAGGGTCTATTTCCTGCAAGCAAACAAAGAACAAGCAAGAAACTGAGATTGCAATTTGGATATTGCGAATATAAGATGAAAGCTTTATTGATTAAGGTGGGGTTCTGTGACTTCTTGTCTGGTCGTTGCACACAAACGAAGTATGCGATGTTGCAGCTATGTCGAACTTTTAATCTAAACAAAACCCAAAGTCTAAACGATGCCCTAATGGCTATACATATGGAGGAAAGAGGGGGGAATTTCGTGGCCCTTGGAGGAGGGGTCTGAAACCAACCCTAACTCTTGTTTCCCCAAACATACAGACTCTAAAAACAACCTATAATCAAGCATTTCGAAATTACATGGGCTTGGCCCAAAAATAAGGTGACCCAACACCTAGAATTGCCTCATTATGGTGAATTCATAGTCCTGGAATCATCACTTGTAACTCCGTTCTTGTTCCCCTTGCGCATGCCATCATCTCCATGTTTGAACTTGCTCCAAGGTTCATCTTTCTTGTCCAAGCTAGACCCTTCATTTGTAAGCAAAACAAATGTATCCAATTTAGGCAGCATCATATTCTCATGAACATTAGAATCGTTACCAAGAAACGAAAGTACCTGGTTATTCAATTGGCGTTCGCGAGCTCTAGTAATTGGTCCAGTATGTATAGCAGCAGGGGTTGTGGGTGTAACAATGGTATTGATGTCCTCATCAATCCGACTATAAACGTGCACGACGTTGCGCCTTAGCAATGGCTAAACCAATTGATGTAGGGTAGAATCCTATGTGGCCGATCTTTCACAAAAGGAGAGGATCCCGCGAAGAACACGAAGAACACAAGGGGGAAAACGAGGGGAATCACGAGGGGAAACACGGGAGAAACACTAAAACCAATAAGATATGGTCACACATATGCTAGATCCTCGAAATACAAAGAGATACAGATCCATATCCAACTAGGGACGATACAAAGGGTAGCCGGTTCTTCTCCGTGAGGAGGTCTTGAATCCACAAGGGGACCTTCCCGTAAAGCGGGCTTGAATCCAAGGTGGGTCTTCTCCAAAGAGGGGCCGCGGTCTCTCTCAAGGAGTAGATCCGACATGGATGAGTGAAGCTCTATCTCACAAATGAGCTAACACAACGCTAACCATAACTAGGAGGAGGTGGAGGAGTATATATAGTCTAGGGACACAAAGGGGTAAGTGGGGGATACATGGTCCTCGGCCCGATCTCTGTGCATAGACAGGCACCGATCATCCGACAGGTACCGGACGTCCGGTGGCTCGCGAGGGTCCGGTCGTCCGGTACTTGTCGGACGTCCGGCGTTTTGGCTCGGTTGAGGTGGCGCCGAATTTCTAGAGACGGTCGGATGTCTGGTCGCTGGAGTGTGTCGGACATCCGGTACTTGTCGGACTTTCGGCCGCTGTAGCTTCCATTGGCTGGCTCGTCTTGCTGGATGAGTGCCCAGGCATCGGACGTCCGGCGACGTCCGGTCGTCCGGTGGCTGAAGCTTCCGAGCAGCTCCTTCTCTTGCTCTTCGTGCTTGGTGTCCTCACCGTCTTGTCCATGGGCTTCCTTTTGATTCCTGGTCATGCATAGCACACATGTTTGAGGTACTAGCCATGTCTCACATGTGGAAAGTGACGATTCGGAGAGGAGCGAGTTCACCTCGTGTCCGTTGGTGTATACTTGAGGTCTCGTCTTATGTTCTCTTGGGGCTTGGAGAGTAGTCTGAGTGTACATGGGGATGAACGTGGGATGCTCCGCATCATCTCCCCCCCCTTGGGAAAGATCTGACCTCGGATCGTGATCCTCATCACCATGGAAACGGTTGTCGTGGACGGACTTGTAATTGGACGGAGTTGAAGGCATTGCGCAATCCAAGTACTCCAAGGTGTCTCCGGTATGTGGTACATGCAACATGAGCAAACACGAAGTACACTTGGAAATACAATGGTTAGCACACACAAAGTGTCCATCATAGAAGAATGAGTCCGTTCGGCAAGATTGTGCGAGACAAAACACATGAAGCTTAGCAAGATGATATGGAATGAGATGTAAAGCATTCGTGGGAGCAAAATCATTCATTGTGCACATAAATGTATTGTGAAAGTGATCAATGCAACCATTGTGCAAAATGATGTCATAATGGGACGGTTTATCAAAAGCATGAACATGGTAATTGGTGCTCAATGTGACTATGCGATCATGCAATTGATGGTTGGCAATAAGATCATGATGTAAGAATATGCCATCAAGGAAGATCACAACAAATTTGCTAAGAAAATGCACACGCTCATATATCATGGATGACATGGGGATACAAGATGCAACAAGGTAATCATAATGTGAGTCAATCCATGCATAAGATGCAAATTTGTCATGTGTATGATATGCCCATCGAGCATGACATGTGTGAGCACAATCAACAAATATGGAGGTGTTGGTGTACCAATGCTCGATGTCGTGGCATGAGTGGAGGTCCGAAGGTGCATCCAATAAGTCCGAGCGCTCCTCAACTTGAAGGTCCATAGAGCCAATCTCCCATGTCGCTCCTCCGTTCGCAAGATGTATCATGTAGACAACAAGAAGGAGACAACAATGAAAGAGTGACCCATCCAATATGCGTAATTGAGGATGGCTCAAAGGGAAGGAGTTCACCTTTAGGAGATTATCGCAAATGTTGGTGTTGCACATCATGTATGCCTTCACATGACCAAATTGTCTCATGACGGTATTGCCTTGTGAATCCTTCAAAATGAAAGAACATGACAAACACTCGGAAAAACAAATGAGGTTAGCGGGGATGCAAGACCTTTCATTCATGTGGTAAGATACCCAACAAGTGTATGCATCATGCTCATCATAAGAAAGGACAAGGGAGCATTTCATAGTATGGAGGCATATGATGCAAGAACAACCAAATACAATAGGCTCAATCAAACAAGCATGCATTACAAGTAAAGTTTCCAAGTCTCCATGGTCAGTAAGCATAGATGCAACAATTGGAGGCAAGCGACAAGGAAAAAATATATCATGTGAGAGGCATGAACATATACATCATCAACCCAAGAAAGCAAGTAATAATGGAACATGGGTGATGCGACAAAGCAAGCAATCATATGAACCAAGGCAAGCAAGCTAGTAGTGCGAAGATGCAACGTACTAGAAGGAATCATGTCAAGTATGTCATGTGTGCAAATGGTAGTCATGAATAATGCACAAGACATATCACAAGCATGAAGGCAAAATATGAGCAAAATATTATCAATGTATTGGTGAGAGGCCATATGTAAGTAGCAATGGGACATCATGACTCTCCCAACACAACAAGCATTAATAGCATGAGGCACATGATAAACATGACAATAGCAACAAGGATCTTCACCAAGCATGCAAATACATATAGGAGTAGCATAATGGTGAATCATGGGTAGATGCAAGCAAGGGTCACAATTGAATGGCAAAGGCATAGAAGCAAGCATAGCATGCAAAGTGAACACTATAAAATGAGCGTGAAGCGATAAGCGGTATATAGCCCATAGCCATGTGAGAGCCAAGTGAGAGAGATGCACATAGTCGTTGCGCGAAGAGAGCGGTGGGAAGGATAGTTCACGGGATCCCAAGTCATCTTTAATCTCAAGAGCTCGTTTCGTCAACTCTTGGGGTTGAGAGGTTGGTGAGTATATGTGAGTACCTACACAAAACAAAGACAAAGGGAAAATTGTGTGTGTGTGTGTGGTATATGTACACATCATCCATCATGATGCGCATGTTCAAGTGTTGGTTAGCACAAAATAGCCAATGCTCAAATAAATGAGATGTGTGATATAGAAACATGTCATCCATCATGATAGGTTTGTTATTATGTAGAACATAATGGAGACTCAAATTGTGTATGCATCACAAGAAATATGTAGAGCATTGTTATTCATGGAATGCATACGGTGCAAGCAATCATGGCAAACATGCAAAGTTTGGAATACATCAAAATCTCCTAATATGTATGAGGAAACTATGGGGGTCTCCTCATGAGAATTAATGGGAACATCACATGGAGAATATTGACAACATCCAAAACAAAGCATATTTGGTTCTATGTAATCATGGCATGGCATAGTAGATGAATTGTGCAAATCATGTAAAGGAAGCATGGCAGTATCATCACATGAAAAACAAAAGCCAATGACCATCATCTCGTCATCTATGCCATAAGTGAAAATGGGATTGATTTTAATGGGGCATGCATAGTTACTATGTTGAGATTGAAATGATGCAATATGGGATATCTCACTCATAGCATATGACAAGGTTAATGGATTGTCAAACATGATGTGACCAAAAGAATTTTCACATGATATCCTATGGAGCATAACATCACAACTAGGCAACTCGACATGCTCATCATCATATTCATCATAAATAGGTAAGTCATGACATTAGGAAGTCGCACTAGCATGAAGCATGGGAATAGGTGTGTCAACATCATGCAAGCAATCATTTGTAAAATAGTCCACTAGTGGGACAAGAGAAGCACCATCACCTATGTTACCTTTGGAGCATCGCTGATGTGTTGTTGGTGAGGTGTCGAAGACGAAGTCGTGATCATCTTCATCTTGATGGAACCATGTGGGGGGTGCATCATCTTCCACCATGGCCATCATCATCTCCATTGGAGGTATGGACTCGTCGAGGATAGGCGTGTCGTCATGTAGGAGACCTACCACCAAAGAAGAAAACACACTCGGAGTAGAGGTTAAGTTGTTAGAAATCATAGTGGCCTCACATGCCGTGTCAACTACCTCACTCACTAAGTGTTGTGGCTCACTCACTCCCTCTTGGATGCTCTCACTCATATGGTTGGTGGAGTCACTCAAATAGCTCTCCACATAGAATGGGTGGCATGCTCTCAGGTGTGGGGCTAGTGGTGGTCACACTCATCCTCTCATAGGAAATGCACTCAATGTCATATATGGTGGAGTCACTCATCTCACTCATGGGGTGGTGGCTCTCCTCACATGGCAACTGGGTCATCTCATGATATGTGGGTGTCGGAGAGATATAGGTGCAAATGACTCCATGCTCAATCTTCACGTTGTTGAAGAGGTTCGTGCTCGTCGCCGTGGTCGAAGGGGATGGCCCTTACTCGATCTTCTTGTCACCGTTTTGTTGTGGGAGGCCCATATGATGTGGCACCTCGTAGGTCGTCTCCATGACCTAAGGGAATTTCCCATGCTCGGTCATCTTCCTTGAGGGGCTTCCGAAGATGAAAGTGTCGCCCTCACATGTAGGTGGTCGCCTTGGACTTGATGAACTCATTGTAGGCATACTCGTGGGAAGAAGGCGAAGATTCCGTACGTCCAAAGGAAAAGATGCCTTGATAGCACTTGGCGAAGATGCCAAAGTGGTGGTGGTAGTCATAGCTCCGTCTTGGTGGTGCTTGTCTCGCGGTCTTCTCTTGTGCTCATGAAGTTTGGACGTAGCTTGATGTAGAGCTTGTTGGGACTTGTAGGTAGGCACATCTCGAGCATCTTCATGATGATGGTGTCGTTGTCATGGTTGAGCTCGATGGCCTTCGTCGTCGTCATGCACATGATGCTTGGAGGTGACTTGCCCTTCATGACGATGTGGATCATGAACGTGATGGTGGTCGCCATGGAGATGTGGACGTGGACGACTTGCGCTTGCGTTGCTTGGGTGCTCCGAAGATGATTGACTTGCTCGCCGCCGCCTTGAGGATGATGAAGGGGAAGAACGTTTGGCCAACAAGGTCCGAATCTCCTCCATCCTTGCATCTTGCTCCTCCTTTTGTGCGGAAAGCTTGTTGTCGATGTAGTCCCTTTTCCTTGCTTCGGAGTGGCGAATGTCAATGGAGAGGTTCTCGATGCACTCTCTCAATCTTGATTGTGCGCCTTGCATTTGTCATTGTAGATCAAAGATTGACGCTTTGGTGATGTAGTTGTTCACGCCGTCGTTGTTGTCGAAGACCGGATATGAAATGCCTTACCTGTCCATCACAAAACTCGAGCAAATATGAGTGGAGAAAGGAGAAGAACTATACCAGATGTACCTTGACCGATGTTGAAGATGGATCAATGATCACTCAATGATGTAACAAGGAAATAACACAATTGGCACCAATTCTTGTCGGTTTCTCACACCTACGTAAATAAGGCTTATGGTGGAGCTCGGTGAGGATAGTGGCACAAAAATTTGATGTAAAATGTTAGCAAGAGTCAATAATGTTGAAAAAGATTCACAAATTCGCAAGTGAAACAAGTAGACCAATAGCAATAGAATGGCACACGGAAACGCACACACGGATAGATAAATGGGGTCGTGCAACCAAGGATGAGCACAAAATGTGGAATCGACGGAAAGCGCTCGTGTTGCACAACTCAAGAGAGACGCTAGCACGATTGTTCTATAGGTCGATACGACACTTGTGCACAACCTATAAGATTCAAAATGTATGAACTTTCTATCCCAAGTATGCTATGTGTATGATGTTCCGGTGGTATGATCCAAGATGGTCGAATATGACAATCTTATATGCAAAGGTGTGATGTTATGGCTCTTGCTTACAAGCTTGTTTGCTCACTCTTTTTCTTTGCTTAAAAGCTCATTCTTTTTTTTGTATGGCCACAATGCGAAATGCACAAAACAAGATAGCAATTGGGTATATACGGGAACAATCTTGTGACACAAGGGATGATATGATACCAATATGATATGGTATGTATGCAATGTATGGTGTAGATCACTAATGTGCACAAGTAACATTGCCGGCAATACTCAAAGGCTAGTCTCGATAGGTAAGTGATGCTAAATGGGCTAGGGGTTATCAATGCAATGGCAAGGGACTATACAATGGAGGGATACCACGATACCAAGATGATATGGAGGTTACCGTCCGTGTCGATGATGAGTGGCGGTGATCTTGATGGAGATACCAAGATGATGGAGACTCGTCCCTAAGTAGCCGAAACACCTTAGGAAACGGAAAAACCGCGAACTCAAAATCTCAAATGTCAAATGTCAAATGGTGGTAGCGGGATGCGGTGGTGTTTGCGGAAGCTCAAAGGGATTGCAGAAATGCAATGATGGGTTATGCGAGTAGGCAATGCAGAAATGGAGGTTAAGGGGTTATGTGAGTCGGAGTTGAAGGTCACCGTCCCTACGTAGCCGAAACACCTTAGAAGACACAACTCACAACTCAAACAAAATTGGGTTAAGTTGGGGTGGTGGAAATGTATGGTGGGCTATGCGGAAGTGGTGGTGGTGGTTGATGAAGAAGCAATCATCCCTAAGTAGCCTAGACACCTTAGGAGACTCAAATTACTCCTCAAGCAACCACTAAGGTGAATGGAATTAACCATAATGCAAGTAGGCAAGAATTTCAAGAGGAATAGGCTGCTCGGGATTTTGAGAAGATCAAATGGTATTTCGAAGACCTTGGTGAAACAAATGAACAACTGGGAATGATCGGATACTCGATAAGTGCGAGGAATTATCCATAAGGTTTTCATGTGGCTAAGAATTGTAAGGCAGTAGGCACACAGTATTCTCGGAACAACAATAGAGAGAATTTCACGGTATCTTGTAATAACAAGATCAATAGGGGATGATTGAATGAATGGAAAGTGTACATGGTTATCCATAGGGTTTATCGATGGAATGGAATTGCAAAAGCGATGGCACAAGTCTCGGGAGAACATCTCAGAGTATTGTCAGAATCTTCTGTTGAAGCAGTCGATCGTTCGGACCGAGGGGCTCTCCAGGAGAAAGTATTTACAGGAACCTAGAGTCAGGGTTGGCTAATCATTTAACCCGAGTAGGTGAGAGATCAGAGTCCCAGAGTATAGATGAGGAGTAAAAGATCCTAATACCACCCAATGGCGACGTGGGCCCATGAGCCGCACAGCCATGTTAGTAAAACAGTTTTCATCGACTAGACTCAACTTCGGCCAAGGAGTTGGAAGGGGGATTCCTACAGGCAGTCGGCTTTGATACCAACTTGTGACGCCCCCGATTCAATCATACACTAATCATACACGCAAACGTGTACGATCAAGATCAGGGACTCACAGGAAGATATCATAACACAACTCTACAAATAAAATAAGTCATACAAGCATCACATTACAAGCCAGGGGCCTCGAGGGCTCGAATACAAGAGCTCGATCATAGAAGAGTCAGCGGAAGCAACAATATCTGAGTACAGACATAGGTAAACAAGTCTGCCTTAAGAAGGCTACCACAAACTGGGATACAGATCAAAAGAGGCGCATGCCTCCTACCTGGGATCCTTCTAAACTACTCCTGGTCATTGTCAACAGCCTGCACGTAGTAGTAGGCACCTCCAGAGAAGTAGCAGTCGTCATCAACAGTGGCATCTGGCTCCTGGACTCCAATGTCTGGTCACATCAATCGGGTATAGAAAGGGGGAAAAGGGGGAGCAAAGCAACCATGAGTACTCATCCAAAGTACTCGCAAGCAAGGAGCTACACTACATATGCATACATTGGTATCAAATGGAAAAGGGGTAGTATATGTGGACTGAACTGCAGAATGCCGGAATAAGAGGGGGATAGATAGTCCTATCGAAGACTATGCTTCTGGTAACCTCCATCTTGCAGCAGAAGAAGAGAGTAGATGGTAAGTTCACCAAGTAACATCGCATAGCATAATCCTACCCGGTGATGCTCCCCTCGTCGCCCTGTGAGAGAGCGATCACCGGTTGTATCTGGCACTTGGAAGGGTGTGTTTTATTAAGTATCCAGTTCTAGTTGTCATAAGGTCAAGGTACAACTCCGGGTCGTCCTTTTACTAAGGGACACGGCTATTCGAATAGATCAACTTCCCTGCAGGGGTGCACCACATTTTCCAACACGCTCGATCCCCTTTGACCGGACACACTTTTCTGAGTCATGCCCGGCCTCGGAAGATCAACACGTCGCAACCCAACCTAGGTACAACAAAGAGGTCAGCACGCCGGTCTAAATCCTATGGCACAGGGGTCTGGGCCCATCGCCCATTGCACACCTGCACGTGGCGTACGCGGCCAACGAACAGACCTAGCCTCCCTTATACAAGAGTAGGCGTTCCTGTCCAACCCGGTGCATGCCGCTCAGTCGCTGACGTCAAGAAGGCTTCGGCTGATACCACGACGTCGAGTGCCCATAACTGTTCCCGCGTAGTTGGTTAGTACGTATAGGCCTGTGGCCAGACTCAGATCAAATACCCAGATCTTGTTAAGCATGTTATTTTGAAATAACCGCGGTCGCCGACCAGGGCCAGGCCCACCTCTCTTCTAGGTGGTCTCAACCTACCCTATCACTCCGCCACAAAGGTTCACTCAGAGGGTTGTCCGGACAAACGTCCTTTCGGACCCAATCCGTGAAACACTCGCGAGTACTCTACGAGCCGACCTGACTTTAGTCACCACAAGTATCATATAATATGTATATAAGTATATACCCATGATCACCTCCCGAGTGATCACGGCCCGATAGTATAGCATGGCAGGCGAACAAGAATGTAGGGCCACTGATGATAAACTAGCATCCTATACTAAGCATTTAGGATTGCAGGTAAGGTATCAATAACTTTAGCAACAATGACAGGCTATGCATCAGGATAGGATTTACGTAAAGCAGTAACATGCTAGACTACTCTAATGCAAGCAGTAGAGAGAAGAGTATGCGATATCTGGTGATCAAGGGGGAAGGCTTGCCTGGTTGCTCTGGCAAGTAGGGGTCATCAACAATGTAGTCGACCGAGGCACCAGCAGCGGCATCAGGCTCGTAGTCTACCGGAGAGAAGAGGAGGAAGAAACAATGAATACAATGCAAATAGATGCATATCGATGCATGACAAGACAAGTAGCGGTGCTAGGTGTGCCCTAACACGGTATGGGGTGATACCGGCGAAGGGGGGAAACATCCGGGAAAGTATCCCCAATGTTTCGTGTTTTCGAACAGATGAACCGGAGAGGGGAAAGTTGCGTGTTTTCTATGCTAGGGATGTGTGGCGAACGAACAGGTTGCATATCTGGATTCGTCTCGTCATTCTGAGCAACTTTCATGTAGAAAACATTTTCATCCGAGTTACGGTTTATTTATTATGATTTTCCAAGTTTTAAATGGTTTTATGTATTTAACAATATTTCAAAATAGAAAACAGAATATACTTTTGTCACCTAGTGCTATCCTAGCTTGTGTGTATGACAGTGGGACCAATGGGGTTTGGTTGACCCAGTCAAGGGCTGACTGGTCAACATATGAAAAGTGCAACTGGGTCCCGCGTGTCATTGCCTTTAGTTTAATAAAATGGTAATTAACATGGGTTATCTCACATGTCATCTCTTAGGCTAAATTAGCACTAGATTAGTGCTAATTCATCCTAGACCTAAATCTAAACAAGGGCCGGTGTGATGGCACATCCATGCACACACACACAACACACACACACACAAACACACACACACGACACACACATGCTGCATACTCGGCCATGGCCAGCCGCAAGCAGCAGCATCACAGCGTTGAGCAGTAGCTAATAAGCAGTACGCATCCGCAGTAGCAGAACGCAATACAACAACGAGCGGCACACGCAGTAGCTGCGGCGGCCGCAAGACTAGCAGGTAGAGCAACGCAGCAGCAACGAACACACCGAGGCGGGAGCAGGCAACAATAACGCAGCGATAGCAGGAGGCGAGCGGGGGCTTGGCCACGCGCGTGCGTGGGCATGACCAGGGTGCGGCGGGCGCGAACGGGGGCACGCGCAGGTGGCCAAGGGCGTGGCGGAAGTGGCCAGGTGGCGCGCGGGAGCGCGGACAGCGACGCGGTGACCAGAAGCTCCGACGGCATCGGGCACAACGGTGACGGCGGCCTACGGTGGTGGTTCGATGGGGAAAATAGGGGAAAACGGAGGAGGGCCTCACAGCGGAGCTCAAGTACGCATCGGGGAAGCCGGTGGATCTCGCGAGGCGGCGAATCGAGGTGTGGCAGCTGTGGCGAGGAAGACGGTGACCGAGCCATCGTCTTGGGGCTCCTTGGTGCAAACGAAGTAGCCAGAGAGGATGGGCGCGACGTGATGGAGCTCCTGGATAGGGCCTCAAGCAACGGGGACGGCGGTGGCCACGGTCATGAGGCAGCACAACGATTGCTGCGCTTGGGCAAGTGCAGGGAAGAAGATAAATGATGCGGAGGCAAGGGGGAGTGAAGCTAGGGTTCGAGGGAGGGGGCGCTGGTGTCTTGTAGGAGTCCAGGGGTTAGCCGGATGGCCAGCGCGTGGCCAGGCGCGGCCATGGCGTCGCCGGATGCCTGCCACGTCGTCTCTGTGAATAGAGAAACAAGATGAGGGGGGAAGTCGGGCTGGCCGGCTATAGTGCAAGATGGGCCAACACTCCCACTAGATTAGGTCTTGGCTTTTATCATTTTTCTGAAACCTGTTTGTATTTATTAGCTCATGTTTTTGTTTAGATTCTGCTATTAAATGGATCTTTTTGCACATAATTCAAGCACTATATTTTGTGGCTGTACAAAATGTTTGGGGGCAATTGGAGTTAATCTAAATTATGATTGTATTCAAAAGGGCTAAAAAGGTGTCGTTGGTCACTGTTTAAAATCCATCAGCATTTCAAACATCTCCAAAAATGTTTGTTTAATGTACGAAAATTATGTAGTGAATATTTCCAACCTCAAAAACATTTTTAATTTATGGTTTTATAAAATTATAATTTGACTTGGCATTAGAATTTGGATTTGAGTTTGGTTTGAAGCAAAGTGAGGATTATCAAAATAATTATGATGTCATAGCATCATTAGGCATGAGATTACTGTAGCATGACACCGGGAGCGTTACAAATCTCCTCCACTACAAGAAATCTCGTCCCGAGATTTTAAGAGGTGGAATAAGGGTAAAAGGATTGGTTACGAAATTCTAACGGATCTTCTTTTCTTGCTACTCTCATCGAAGATGTTGAACCATAACGTTGATGTATTCAATTTACTGCATATGAGCATCATGAAGAAGTCGTCATCATGTCTTCCCATCGTATTCATGAATAGGAAAGGGGCAGCTTGACAATGATAGAATGCTATAAGGGGTAATCATCGGGGGTTATCCCACGAATGAAAACATGAGTATCTCTCGAGTTGAACGAAGAAAACACGTCGAGAGCAAAGTAATAAGGTACAATAAGAAGTTTCAAACGGATAGACAATCGTCAGATGTCTGAAACAAAGTGTGAAAGGGTCTAGAGCAATGAGAACAAGTATTGTGTCTGATACTAGAATTGATGATCTCTCGGAAGGTGGCTCGTGAATAACATAGGAGGCCACGCACGAGGAATAACCTTGGAAACAGGGGGTGTACCGGAGAGTGAGGTTTCGATCCAGTGGAACTGTGGGTTATGGGCCCACCATGTGGGTTAAAAGTAGGAAGGGCGGAGACATCTCGCGTGATCATGTAAGCAAGGCATGTCAGAGGATAGCCTGTCAGTTATGTCGGCAACAACATCAGTACCAAGGGCGAGGGACGAAGAGAACCATTTTCCTGCTCATTGAACGAGGCGGACCAATAAGCAAAGTTCTCGTCCATCGGTGGCTACTGGAATGTCATCAACAATTGTAACAGGGCCTTACCGACACGATTGTTCACCTAGGTGTTTACATAAGCATAGGAATATTACTACTTAGATCATGTAGAACACCAGAAAGGTTAAACAAAACAATGGAAAGGACAAGGTGATCTTCATATTAAACAGAACAATGGAAAGGAAAATGTGCTCAAACACATATTTCAGGGGTATATCTTTCACAAGGACAAGGAGAGCATGATATCCGTGACAAGATATAATGTAGAAAACCCTTTAAGTAAGGGGAGAGAAATTTCATGACATTACCCATACACCGGTGTTTGGATAATTGAGCAAGAATCATTTAGCATTGGGCTTCAAATGTTCTTGTAAAAAAATAGAGGATCACAAACATGCTTCGAGATAGCATTGACATGGTCTTCAAGCAAAGGTTGGACTTGGATATGCAAAGGATTCATCAGGAACAACTTATAGAATAAGTCTTACAATTTCCTCATGGGAGAATGGTTAACCTTGCTAATATGGAAACTATAACAGTAGGTCCTCCGGCCAGTTGTGCTAGGCATGACATTACCTTATCGGATCATATAAAGACGAATGTTATAACTCTTGGAAATATGTCCCAACCATCATATCTGACCGAGATTCAGACCTGATTGGTGCTAGGATACCTCAGACTTAGGACGCCTGAGAAGAAGAGGTGCAACACAAATCGACGAGATGACATTGTAAGATTCTCGGGGAATGAACTATGGAAGCGAGTTCCAAAACAAGAGTTCATCATTAAACAAAAGGAGAGGATGAGGAGGTGGCTCGTTGACTCAGCGACAATTCACTTATAATTCCAAGAAGATGGATTTCCACAATTATGTGAACAAGGAGATAACATTAGCCAGATCAAATGATATAATGATGTATGCTTGAGGAAAACATACGCAATTTAACAATGATAGAAGGGTGCACCCAGAAATCTGGTCTAGGTAGCACGATCAATGTTTGAATGATGATTCAATAAGTAATAGACTTAGAATGAAACTATCGACCATTAACTTCAAAGCAATAGGGTTGCTAGAAGTTTTGAAGTCGCACATCATAGTTAAATTGTCAGTTTTCCAGTTAGAAACAAAACGAGGACCAAGGAATTAACGGATATGGCAAGAAGTATCACCTGTATCAAGATCTCTTAAGAGGTGGTGAAATTCTCATGACTTTCTTGACATAAAAGATGGTAATACTTCCAAGGTAAAGAAGAAGAACTGCGGGGTAGCCAGGATCTCAAGGTATAACACAAAACATGAACAAGTTTGTGTTGAACGGAAGGCAATTAAGGGGTCGACGATAACACCAATCATCAAGGGCAAGGATGGTATTTGTCATTATGAGTTCGATTGATATCCTAGAAGAGCTCAGAATGCTGAGGGTGATCATGACAAATTTTGTCGAGAGGCTCCACGAAGATGCAATCGCTTGGTGACGACATGAAGCCAAGGGAATGGTGAAGCAAAAGGATATTATAACCATAGATAAGATGCCATCTCAGAATTCAGAGTTGTCTCTCAAGACAAACAATATGATGGTGAAAGTTCGATGTAATCTTAGAGCACTGTCGGGATTGTGTCCCGAGGATGAAGGACATAGGTAGAATGGTTAAGCAGTCAACCTGACGAGGATGATGTAGTCAATCAGCTGGGAATGATAGGATCGAGTACAAACTCGTAAGCAATGTAGATTACTAAGAGTTGTTGAATCGCATTGCAGACTTGATTCAGTTGTCGGTGTCCTTGAGGGGTTCTAACAACTCAGAACCCGTTGGAAAGATGGAATCGACGAGAATAATAGTTGATGAAGAACTCATAAGAAGTTATGCAGTTCCGTGATATTCTCGAGATACTAGAGTGTAATACTCGACGAAAGATCAAAGTAAAGGTTGGACTGGTGTATTGATCTACAGAAGACAAGTACTTCAACTTGTCCGAGAAATGGTATCAAGGAGAAAATATGGTCAGAACCACGATTACAAAGGATCAATTCACCTATACCATCACCGATACCATATGACATTATATCAAGGAAGTAATTATTATTACAAGAAGCTTCCATGATAGGATCTACATCGTGTCCATGGGCATGAACACAAAGTTCAAGGTCGAGTCCCACTTCTTCAATGCATAACCTTACATTAACCTCCTGTTTTCGAAGTTCTAGTGTTGAGAAGTTATCTGACGAAGCGTTAGTAGGGTAGAACCCGCATAACTCTTGGGATCACATAGATTAGGGAAGGCATATGTTCAACCCATCGAGGCATCTTAGGAACATATACGACAAACTGTAGGAGTAATTAGTACAAGCTCGAAAGTGGAGCACGGTTGACAAAGCAGAGGATACAAGTCTCCAAAGGCATAAGACACGATTTACCAAAAGGAATTATGTAGCCGAGGAAAAGCGCACAAGCTAATTAAATATGAAGGACGTTGTCAGATAAATTTCCGACAAAGGGTTTGGTGGTCCATAAGGGATCTGATATGAGCATCGGTACTCAACCATAGGAAGAAAGAATGCAAGGAGATCAGATTATAGAAACAACTGACTAACTCAAAGCTCAAATGCAAAGGAATTATGAATTCCAAGACAAGCGTTTAGAAGCAAAGCTCTGATGAGGGAAGGATAGGTAGAATAGCCTTAGGGGTACAATCGATGGCAATTTGATTGGTCGAGATCCAGCTCATGTTTAAAATGATGCTTGAGACGGAAGGATAATTTATAAGGGTCAATTAATGATTGTGTGCATTCACAGACAATAATTCATTAGGCTCAAAATGTCAAGGACAAGGGATGTCAACGAGGACTACTAGACATATGGAATTAACCATAATGCAAGCAGGCAAGAATTTCAAGAGGAATAGGCTGCTCGGGATTTTTGGAAGATCGAATGGTATTTCGAAGACCTTGGTGAAACACATGAACAACTGGGAATGAGTAGATACTCGATAAGTGTGAGGAATTATCCATAAGGGTATTCATGTGGCTAAGAATTGTAAGGCAGTAGGCACACAGTATTCTCGGAACAACAATAGAGAGAATTTCAAGGTATCTTGTAATAACAAGATCAACAGGGGATGATTGAATGAATGGAAAGTGTACGTGGTTATCCATAGGGTTTATCGATGGAATGGAATTGCAAAAGCGATGGCACAAGTCTCGGGAGAACATCTGAGAGTATTGTCAGAATCTTCTGTTGAAGGAGTCGAT
Organism: Triticum dicoccoides; assembly: GCF_002162155.2. Classification (NCBI taxonomy): domain Eukaryota; kingdom Viridiplantae; phylum Streptophyta; class Magnoliopsida; order Poales; family Poaceae; genus Triticum; species Triticum dicoccoides. The sequence goes on along the minus strand of NC_041384.1, from coordinate 333,635,174 downwards.
CGTTCGGACCGAGGGGCTCTCCGGGAGAAAGTATTTACGAGAACTAGAGTTAGGGTCAGCAAATCATTTAACCCGAAGAGGTGAGAGATCAGAGCCCCAGAGTATAGACGAGGAGTAAAAGATCCTAATACCACCTAATGGCGACGTGGGCCCATGGGCCGCACAGCCATGTTAGTAAAACAGTTTTCATCGACTAGACTCAACTTCAGCCAAGGACTTGGAAGGGGGATTCCTACAGGAAGTCGGCTCTGATACCAACTTGTGACGCCCCCGATTCAATCGTACACTAAACATACACGCAAACATGTACGTTCAAGATCAGGGACTCATAGGAAGATATCACAACACAACTCTACAAAGAAAATAAGTCATACAAGCATCATAATACAAGAGCTCGATTATAGACGAGTCAGCAGAAGCAACAATATCTGAGTACATACATAGGTAAACAAGTCTGGCTTAAGAAGGCTAGCACAAACTGGGATACAGATCGAAAGAGGCGCAAGCCTCCTGCCTGGGACCCTCCTAAACTACTCCTGGTCATCGTCAGCGGCCTGCACGTAGTAGTAGGCACCTCCAGAGTAGTAGCAGTCGTCATCGATAGTGGCATCTCGCTCCTGGACTCCAACGTCTGGTCGCAGCAATCGGGTATAGAAAGGGGGAAAAGGGGGAGCAAAGCAACCGTGAGTACTCATCCAAAGTACTCGCAAGCAAGGAGCTACACTACATATGCATGCATTGGTATCAAATGAAAAAGGGGTAGTATATGTGGACTGAACTGCAGAATGCCGGTATAAGAGGGGGATAGCTAGTCCTATCGAAGACTACGCTTCTGGTAACCTCCATCTTGCAGCAGAAGAAGAGAGTAGATAGTAAGTTCACCAAGTAACATCGCATAGCATAATCCTACCCGGTGATGCTCCCCTCATCGCCCTGTGAGAGAGCGATCACCGGTTGTATCTAGCACTTGGAAGGGTGTGTTTTATTAAGTAACCGGTTCTAGTTGTCATAAGGTCAAGGTACAACTCCGGGTCGTCCTTTTACCGAGGGACACGGCTATTCGAATAGATCAACTTCCCTGCAGGGGTGCACCACATTTCCCAACACGCTCGATCCCCTTTGACCGGACACACTTTTCCGAGTCATGCCCGGCCTCGGAAGATCAACACGTCGCATCCCTACCTAGGGAAAACAGAGAGGTCAGCACGCCGGTCTAAATCCTATCGCGCAGGGGTCTGGGCCCATCGCCCATTGCACACCTGCACGTTGCGTACGCGGCCGGAGAGCAGACCTAGGCTCCCTTATACAAGAGTAGGCATTCCAGTCCAACCCGGCGCGCGTCGCTCAGTCGCTGACGTCAAGAAGGCTTCGGTTGATACCACGACGTCGAGTTCCCATAACTGTTCCCGTGTAGTTGGTTAGTGCGTATAGGCCAGTGGCCAGACTCAGATCAAATACCCAGATCTCGTTTAGCGTGTTATTTTGAAATAACCGCGGTCGCCGACCAGGGCCAGGCCCAACTCTCTCCTAGGCGGTCTCAACCTACCCTGTCGCTCCGCCACAAAGGTTCACTAAGAGGGTCGTCCGGACAAACGTCCTTTCGGACCCAATCCGTGAATCACTAATGGGTACTCTACGAGCCGACCCGACTTTAGTCACCACAAGTATCATATAATATGTATATAAGTATATACCCATGATCACCTCCCGAGTGATCACGGCCCGATAGTATAGCATGGCAGACGGACAAGAATGTAGGGCCACTGATGATAATCTAGCATCCTATACTAATCATTTAGGATTGCAGGTAAGGTATCAATAACTATAGCAACAATGACAGGCTATGCATCAGGATAGGATTTACGGAAAGCAGTAACATGCTACACTACTCTAATGCAAGCAGTAGAGAGAATAGTAGGCGATATCTGGTGATCAAGTGGGGAGGCTTGCCTGGTTGCTCTGGCAAGTAGGGGTCGTCAACAACGTAGTCGACCGGGGCACCAGCAGCAGCATCAGGCTCGTAGTCTACCGGAGAGAAGAGGTGGAAGAAACAATGAATACAATGCAAACAGATGCATATCGATGCATGCCAAGACAAGTAGCGGTGATATGTGTGCCCTAACGCAGTATGAGGTGATACCGACGAAGGGGGGAAACATCTGGGAAAGTATCCCCAATGTTTCATGTTTTCGGACAGATGAACTAGAGAGGGGAAAGTTGCGTGTTTGCTATTCTAGGGATGTGTGGCGGACGAGCAGGTTGTGTATCTGGATTTGTCTTGTCATTCCGAGCAACTTTCATGTAGAAAACATTTTCATCCGAGTTACGGTTTATTTATTATGATTTTTCCAAGTTTTAAATGGTTTTATTTATTTATCAATATTTCGAAATAGAAAACAGAATATACTTTTGTCACCTAGTGCTATCCTAGCTTGTGTGTATGACAGTGGGACCAGTGGGGTTTGGTTGACCCAGTCAAGGGCTGAGTGGTCAACATATGAACAGTGTAACTAGGTCCCGCGTGTCATTTCCTTTAGTTTAATAAAATGATAATTAACATGGGTGATCTCACATGTCATCTCTTAGGCTAAATTAGCACTAGATTAGTACTAATTCATCCTAGACCTAAATCTAAACAAGGGCCGGCGTGATGGCACAGCCATGCACACACACAACACGCGCGCGCGCGCACACACACACACACACGACACACACACGCTGCATACTTGGCCGTGACAGACAGAGCGACACAGCAGCAACGAACACAGGTGGGCGGGAGCAGGCAGCAACAACACAGCGACAGCAGGAGGCGAGCGGGGGCTTGGCCACGTGCGTGCGTGGGCACGGCCAGGGTGCGGCGGGCGCGAGCAGGGGCACGCACATGCGGCCAAGGGCGTGGCGGGCGTGGCCTGGGGCGCGCAGGAGCGCGAACAGTGACGCGGTGACCAGAAGCTCCAACGGCATCGGGCACGATGGTGACGGCGGCCTACGACGGTGGTTCAATGGCGAAAATAGGGGAAACCGGAGGAGGGCCTCACAGCGGAGCTTGAGGACGCGTTGGGGAAGCCGGTGGATCTCGGGAGGTGGCGAATCGAGGTGTGGCGGCTGTGGCGAGGAAGACGGTGACCGAGCCATCATCTTGGGGCTCCCTGGTGCGAACGAAGTAGCCGGAGAGGACGGGCGCGATGTGATGGAGCTCCTGGATAGGGCCTCGAGCAACGGGGACGACGGTGGCCGCGGTCATGGAGGTAGCACGGTGATTGCTGCGCTCGGGCAAGTGCGGGGAAGAAGAAAAATGACGCGGAGGCAAGGGGGAGTGAAGCTAGGGTTCAAGGGAGGGGGCGTTGGTGTCTTGTAGGAGTCCAGGGGTTAGCCGGATGGCCGGCACATGGCCAGGCGTGGCCATGGCGCCGCCGGATGCCTGCCACGACGTCTCTGTGAACAAAGAAACAAGATGAGGCGGGAAGTCGGGCTGGGCCGGCTGTAGTGCTAGATGGGCCAACACTCCCACTAGATTAGGTATTGGCTTTTATCAATTTTTTGAAACCTGTTTGTATTTATTAGCTCATGTTTTTGTTTAGATTCTCCTATTAAATGAATCTTTTTGACGATGTAAATTTGCACATAATTCAAGCACTATATTTTGTGGTTGTACAAAATGTTTGGGGGCAACTGGAGTTAATTTAAATTATGATTGTATTCAAAAGTGCTAAAAAGGTGTTGTTGGTCACTATTTAAAATCCATCAGCATTTCAAACACCTCCAAAAATGTTTGTTTAATGTACGAAAATTATGTAATGAATATTTCCAACCTCAAGAACATTTTTAGTTTATGGTTTTATAAAATTATAATTTGACTTGGCATTAGAATCTGGATTTGAGTTTGGTTTGAAGCAAAGTGAGGATTATCAAAATAATTATGATGTCATAGCATCATTAGGCATGAGATTACTGTAGCATGACACCGGGAGCGTTACACCTATGTGGCCGATCTTTCACGAAAGGAGCGGATACCGCGAAGAACACGAAAAACACGAGGGGAATCACGAGGGGAAACATCAGAGAAACACAAAAACCAACAAGATATGGTCACACATATTCTAGATCCTCGAAATACAAAGAGATACATGATCCAAATCCAACAAGGGACGATACAAAGGGTAGCAGGTTCTTCACCATGAGGAGGTCTAGAATCCACAAGAGGATCTTCCCATAAAGGGGCCTTGAATCCAAGGTGGATCTTCTCCGAAGAGGGGTCGCGGTCTCTCTCAAGGAGTAGATCCGATATGGATGAGCGAAGCTCTATCTCACAAATGAGCTAACAAAACACTAACCCTAACTAGGAGGAGCTGGAGGATTATATATAGTCTCGGGACCCGAAGGGGTAAGTGGGGGATACATGGGCCTCGGGCCCGATCTCTATGCACAGACAGGCGCCGGTCGTCCGACAGGTACGGGACGACCGGTGGCTCGCGAGGGTCCGGTCGTCCGGTACTTGTCGGACGTCTGGCATTTTGGCTCGGTTGAGGTGGCGCCGGATTTTCGGAGACGATCGGACGTCCGGTCACTGGAGTGTGTTGGACATCCGGTACTTGTCAGACATCCGGCCGATGTAGCTTCCGTTGGTTGGCCCGTCTTGCTGGATGAGTGCCCAGGTGTCGGACGTCCAGCGACGTCCGGTCGTTCGGTGGCTGACGCTTCCGAGCAGCTCCTTCTCTTGCTCCTCATGCTTGGTGTCCTCGCCGTCTTGTCCATGGGCTTCCTCTTGGTTCCTGGTCATGCATAGCACACATGTTTGAGGTAGTAGCCATGTCTCACATGTGGAAAGTGATGATTCGGAGAGGAGCGAGTTCACCTTGTGTCCAATGGCGTATACTTGAGGTCTCGTCGTATGTTCTCTTGGGGCTTGGAGAGTAGTCGGAGTGTACATGGGGATGAACGTGGGATGCTCCGCATCACCAATCTCCCGAGGTTACTAACAATGCTGGAAGCACGATCAGCCTTACCACAAAGGTCTATTCCTGCATGCAATCGAAGAACATGCAATAATATGATAATGCAATCTATATATTGCGAATATAGATGAAGTATTGATAAAGGTGGGGATCCGAAAATGGTCTTGGTCTGGTCGTTGGACACAAACGAAGTACACGAAGTTGCAATGGCTAACTTTTAACTAAACAAATCCCAAGGGAAAAGCTACTAGATGGATCTACTTATACAGGAGCAAGGGGTGGCGGCCAAGGAGGTGGGAGGCCGTCCCAAGGCAGCCTAAAACTAACCCTAGGTCGTACAAGGCTCATGGGCCCAAGTGGAGGTGATGCAACACCTTTGGACTTGTAGTTTGACCCGGATTCTGCTGCAGCGTCAGATTGTTCCGTCGATATGTTAATTCTCCAGACGAATTTGAAGGTGAATCCAATTGGGTGGGAAAGAGCATGAAATATACTTTCCAACAAAAAATGAATCATCCAATTCGGAGTCCATATGAAAGAGTTCTTGCCGTTTTGAGCCAGGTATGTCTGTGCAGTCCGAATCTAAATCCAGAACGTGAGAGACTTGGACTCTATCTTCTCTTAGCCCAAAAGTGACGTGAGAGGACTTTTTGAACATCACCTAAACTTCTCCTTTTCCCTTATCTTTATATGTGGATTGTACAAATGTCCCATACACCTGCAATTAGACATGGCACAAATGTCTGTGAAGTATTTTTGTCCTGGATGACATAAATAAATTATTGCATAGTTTGCATTAGAAATCACCACACAAATATACATGTATGCAATATTTTTGGTAGTATCCAAGGTAGTCATGTCCTCATCATCCTCCCCTTCTTGTAAACAAAGCCATCCTCGGAGTTGCTTAATCTAGAATGTGGCTAACAAAAGAGACAAGGTGTACATGTTGTATATGTATATGTCATCCATTTTTACTTCAATTGGTTTTTGCACATATGACACATGTATACATGAGTAACCTTCATAGTTCATAAAATCTAAAGCCAAAATATTATCACAAGAAGTAGAAGGCATGAAAATATTGCAACTCAGTTTGCACATATAAGCGAAGCTCTCATTCATTTCAAAAGGTTGACAATGTTCATCATTAAACCATCCCAAAATTGGTGAGTAAACCTTACTTGCATCAAATTTACATGCTACAACATGCTTAAATAAGCATACATGCAATACGTCATTGGACACAGAATCATCACCAAGATTAGAGGTCATATCAAAATGATTAAACATTGGTTCTTTTGCATAAACAATTAATTCAATGGGCGCACTCAAAATTGTTGGTATTTCAGTTGTTTCATCACATTGCAAAGTCAAATTATCAACATAGTTCTCTAAAATAGGTGGTGTGATCAAAGTAGTGGGTAGCTCATCGGATGGTGCATTTAAATTGACAAGGCATTCATCATTATCATGTAGAGATGGAAGATCAGTACCTTTGTCATTACCTCTTATGATCAACTCAGATGATGTAGCCACTCTCGGGGGTGATGTGTCACATGGTGGAGGTGATGTAGTCCGCACAACAACAGATGTGCTTGTCATAGTACAACTAGTAGTTGAAGGAACATCCGTATCAACTCATGGAATGTGCACCGTGTGCTTGTTCTCCTTATGGGCAACACATCTTTTTATTTCCTGTTCAGTTTTGCAAGCAAGACAAAACAAACGGTCCATAGGATAACACTCTTCATGAATTAGTATCTCCTGAATACCACGGTTTAATCCTTCCCAAAATCTATCCATTAAATCTTCTTCACTTTCTTCTAAAAACGAATGCAATAAGGCAGTTTGTAAATCATCATAATATTTTGTTACGGTGTCACTACCTTGTTTTAAATGTTCTAGTTTTTTAATCATGCCACGAGTATAGCATTTATTGAAAAGTTCTTTAATCATGCCATGAGTATAGCATTTTTTAAATGTTCTAGTTTTTTAATCATAATGTTCTAGTTTTTTAATCATCATAATATTTCGACGAATCTATCTCTCATGACAAGTTTTAAATCATCCCAAGTTATAGGTATATAATTAGGGTATAACCAACAATGTTCGCTCCACCAAACTAAAGCAAAGCTACTGAACGTACTAACCGCAACTTTAACTTTTCTACGCTCATCAAAATTATGAGTAACAAATATAGCAATTATTCCGTACTCCCATTCAATATATAAATCAGGCCTAAAATGACCAATAAATGGTGGCATGGAAATATTAACCTGATTATGTCCATTATGATGTTATTTTTCTTGTGACGGTTGTTGTATTTTCTTAGGTGGTGGCAAATCTCCCACGATCGATGAAGCCCAAGAACTAACAAGTCTGGAACCTGCCATGATTAGTAGAAACAAGAAACAAAATTCGAGAATAATGTTCCTATGAACTATTAGGATGTGGTGGAAAAGCGCTCACAGTAAAGCAAATATCAATATCTTACAAGTTCTTACCATGCAGCAGGTGGTGACAGGCAACCAGCAGTGTCAAAATAACTCCAAAGATTGAGTAAAGCGATTGCCAGGGGAGCGTACGTATACATGGTGTAGAAATATGTGGAGTTTGGAAGGCTTAAATATTTGGTAGAAAAATATTAGCAATAATCAATTCAGAGATGCAATGTTGAAAAAACGCTCAACGACCGTACTATGCTGGTCCTAGGCTAGACCGGACTAGAGACGCGAGCCTAGAACACCAATAAGGTCACAACGTAGCACAACTAGCATCAATAAAGTACATGAAGTAGCTCTGGACAGCAAGATATAAGTGAAGATCACAACAACAGTAAAGATAATGATGTGAAACAACTGCCAAACAGGATATACCAACAACTTTCTCTCCAACTTTCCTCTAGAAAAGTTTGCACCAATTTTCTGATAATTTTTCTCAAGAATGGCACCGAATCAAGCTTTCAAACGCAAAAAGAATCACTCAATTCCGAGTTGATATAAGGAGTCAAAAAATTCTAAAACTAGCCTGAAAACTGCAATAATCTATGTTGACAAACTTCGGAGGGCAAAAAGACCTATTTAGAAGCTGATTTTGAGGTGTCAAATATTGAACTAGCTTCTGCAACTATTTTTGACGTGGAATTGTGACGGCAGATGTCCTAGCATGATAGAAGCGAAGGTGTCCCGATGTTTTGATGAGATAGATATCGTTTTCTGTGGGAGTCGACTTTGATGATCCGACTACGAACGTGCGAAGACGCCGCACCTTAGCAATCGCTAAACCAACTTCCGAGGGTTATTGACCACACCGGAGCACGATCAACCTGACCACGAGGGTCTATTTCCTGCGAGCAAACGAAGAACAAGCAAGAAACTGAGATTGCAATCTGGATATTGCGAATAAAAGAGGAAAGCTCTATTAATGAAGGTGGGGTTCTGTGATGTCTTGGTCTGGTCGTTGGACACAAACGAAGTACGCGAAGTTGCAGCTATGGCAAACTTTTAATCTAAACAAAACCCGAAGTCTAAACGACGCCCTAAGGGCTGTATATATGGAGGAAGAGGGGGGGGGATTTCGTGGCCCTTGGAGGAGGGTTCCAAAACCAACTAACTCTTGTTTCCGCACACATACGGACTCTAAAAACAGCCTATACTTAAGTATTTTGAAAATACATGGGCCTGGCCCAATAATAAGGTGACACATCACCTAGAATAGCCTCTGGACGAAAATTATGAAGTGGCATCTTGTATATTTCGTCCAAGGTTTCATGCACTCCTTATGGTGGCTTCAAAGTCCTGAAATCATCACTTGGAACTCCGTTCTTGATCCCCTTGCGCATGCCATCATCTCCATGCTTGGTCTTGCTCCAGTGTCCATCCCTCTTATCCATGCCAAGCCCTTCATTTGTAAGCAAAACAAATGTATCCAATTTAGGCAGCATCATATTCTCATGAACATTAGAATCATTACCAAGAAACGAAAGTACCTGATAATTTAATAGGTGTGCACGACCTCTAGTAATTGGTCCAGTATGTATAGCAGCAGGGGCTGTGGGTGTAACAATGGTATTGATGTCCTCATCATAGCAAAAGGACTTAGTCGTGGAGACATCACAACTAGGTTAGCTTAAAGGGGTTAAACGGGACAAAGGACATAGGGAGTTTATACTGGCGTGGCCCCTTGCGGTGAAGGTAAAGGCCTAATCCAGTTTGAGGTGGTATTACTTGGGTTTTGATTACCAGGGAGAGAATACGCTTGACCTAGCTTTCGATCTCTCTTGTTTCTTGCCCTAAACCGCCGCCGGTTCGTCCCTTTATATACACAAGTTGACGGCCCGCGGCTTACGGAGTCCTGACCGGCTAAGACACGATGTGTCCGGCTCGATGACTAACTACGCATGCCTTCCAATACAAGTCATACACATACGGCGGTTTATACCTATGGGCTTTAAGCCGCCTTTGGGCTTTGTGTCCTTAATAAGCCTGCTATTTGAACCGCCATCTTCAACATCTTCACGGGCCTTGTCCTGATGCATCGTCATCGGTATAATCCGGCCCCTCCTAGGCGGGTCATACCCAATAGTCATATCCCCAACATTAGGCCCCAAGTTGATTTGAACTTGTTCATGTCAATCTTCAACACTTAGAGAAAACCTTTTTTATTTACTCTTCACGAGACCTTATAACCCACCATGACGTCATTCCCTGGGATTGTGGTAACCTGCCATGACGTCACCTGTCATTAATATTGCACAAGGCCCAACTCTTAATAAATCTTTTTTAATGAGCTCTGAAAATCAAGGCATTTGCGCCGTCACATATCCATTTTTTGGTCTCCTCGATTCCGCGCATGCCACTTATCCATCCAGCCTTATAAATAGGGCCAGGGGTCCCTTTCATTACCCCTTCCTCTTCATCTCTTTTGTCTTCCTCGCGTCATCTCAACGCCCGAGCTCCACCGCCGTCGTCGACCTTCACTACTGCATCGACAACGGCCGCTACATCAACCTGAACCAATCAGAACTCATCCGTACTCCTCCGCCATTCAACAACTTTGGTAAGTTCTTCTCTTTTCCTTCACACAGATCTCATTAGGGTTTCAGACGAGTTCGTCGGAGTTCCTCTCCGTTCCTTGCTGTAGCTTGCTCTTTTTAATTTGAACTTGGTACCTCTCCTGCGCGGTAGTAGCTGTAATATTCATTTTCGCTATCAAGGGATCTCCTTTTGCATACAAAATCCGATCTGGACATATGAAGTGCTTAACTTAGGTCTGAATATTTTTTATTATCTGAAGTATTCATAGATCAAAAATCATAATATCAATCTGCAAAACCCGTTTTTCAACACTTACCAATTTTCCCTTTCTCTGATCTATATTTTAATGACTGTGTGGGTGGCTTAACTCAAAAAACCGTAACCCGCCAGGTACCATTAGTCTCCTCTTAAGATGCCAGTAGTCCATGTTTATAACTTCAATGCTGTCCTCGGCTTAGACTTATGCATGCTTCATTGTTATTCACCAAATTAACTCGCCAGCCGTCTTAATTATATCATCTTAAACCGGCAAATTTTCTTTCCTTTACACTTCTTCCCTTACGAGTCAACAACAGCAGCAGCCCTGCAGCCGAAGTGCTACAGGCCCCGGACATCCGATGTCAGCCCCGGACATCCGAAGCCTCGCCAACACCCGGACATCCGGCCTCGCCCCCGAAAATCCAGACAAGTCAATCTAGAGAGCACTGTTACCATCCCCGTCAGCCCGGGCATCCGGCCTGCCAGCCCGGACATCTGGCTCCCCGTGTAGCCCCGGACATCCGGCCCAACGCCCGGACATCCGACCCTCCCTGCCTGCGTGCAGTGCTTTTGGGCCGAGGCCCATGTACCCCTTCGCCCCTTAGACTATATATACCTCCCCTCCACCTATGTTTTAGGGTTAGCGTTGTGATAGCTCATTTGTGAGATAGAGCCTCGCTCATCCATACGGATCTACTCCACGAGAGAGACCGCGGCCTCTACGGAGAAGATCCATCCTTGGATTCAAGACCCCTCATGGGAAGATTCCCTCGTGGATTCAAGAGCTCCTCATGGAGAAGAACCGGTTACCTCTTGTATCATCCTTTGTTGACTTTGGATCGTGTATCTCTCTTTGTGTTTCGAGGATCTAGCACATGTGTGATTATACTTGTTGGTTTGAGTGTGTTTCCCTTCGTGATTTCCCCTCGTGTTTCCCCTTGTGTTCTTCGTGTTCATCGCAGGATCCGCTCCTTTCATGAAAGATCGGCCATCTAGGGTTCCACCCTACATCATTTCCTTAGCCGTCCGAAGACCGTGGAGCAAGGCCTCATACTCAGCTGCATTGTTAGTATAAGGGAACATCAACCAGAGAACATAAGAGAATTTATCACCTCGTAGGGAAGTCCGGACAACTCCAGCCCTCGAGCCCTCTAGCTGCCTAGATCCATCAAATTGAATAGTCCAGTAAGTGTTATCCGACTTCTCCTCAGGCATTTGCAGCTCTGTCCAATCGTTTATGAAATCCACAAGTGCTTGAGACTTAATGGTTGTTTGAGGCATATATTTCAAACTATGAGGTCCAAGCTCAATAGCCCACTTGGCTACCCGACCTGTGGGTTCTCTATTTTGAATAATATCCCCTAAAGGGGCAGAACTAACCACAGTGATAGGATGACCAAAAAATACTGCTTGAGCTTTCGACTAGCCATGAAAACCCCATATACCAGCTTTTGCCAATGCGGATACTTCTACTTTGTAACGCCCTGAGACCGATGTGCCAGGTGTCGTCTAGTTATTCGCTGTTGTTGCCTTGTCATTGCTTGCGTGTCATGCATTGCATATCATGTCATCATGTGCATTTCATTTGCATACGTGTTCGTCTCTTGCATCCGAGCATTTTCCCCGTTGTCCGTTTTGCATTCCGGCGCTCCTATCTCCTCAGGTGGTCATTTCTACCTTCTCGTGTGTGGGGGTTAAACATTTCCGGATTGGACCGAGACTTGCCAAGTGGACTTGGTTTACTACCGGTAGAACGCCTGTCAAGTTTCGTACCATTTGGACTTCGTTTGATGCTCCAACGGTTAACCGAGGGACCGAAAAGGCCTCGTGTGTGTTGCAGCCCAACACCCTTCCAATTTGGCCCAAAACCCACCTAAACCTCCTCCATCATCTCGGTCGTTCGATCACGATCGTGTGGCCGAAAACTGCACCTCATTTGGACTCTCCTAGCTCCCTCTACCTCTATAAATAGATCCCTCCATTTCATTTTCGGGTCTTTTCCCTCGAAACCCTACCCTCCCTCTTCCTCGCGCCCGGACGAAACCTCCACCGCGCCCGGACGTGTCCGACCTGGCCGTGCCGCCGCCCCGCGCCAATGCTGCGCTGCCATGTGTCCCGCGGGACCTCTCCCCGCCGCCGGCCCGGGAGGCCCGAACCGGGCCCCCGAGGCCCATCGTGCGCCCCGCCGCCTCGGAACCTACCGCGCCCGCGCCGCCCAT
>NC_041384.1:333548965-333622423 GCF_002162155.2 Triticum dicoccoides | reverse complement strand
CCTCGCCCGCCGGCCGCCGACGCCGACCTTGCCGCGGTGCGCCGCCCCGCGCCCGATCCGTGCTTCGGCGACCTCCCCGCGACGCCGAGACCCTCCTCCGGCGAACCCTGACGAGCTACTCCGGCCGGATCCATCAACCACGACGAGCTGCTACAGTAACTCCGGCAATCTCCTTGGTCCGCGTGCTGGATCTGGATTTGGAATTCGGAGGTTGACTTTTGCCTCCCTAACCCTAAATTGTGTGCCATCTTCATCATCCTATAACTCCGCATCCGTAGCTCCGATTTGGGCATATATCATATCAAAATGTTCGTCTCAGAGAGTACATCATTTCTTCTCATTGCATCATTTTCATATGAGTTCATCTTGATGCCCAAAATGCTGTTAGAAGAAGGCTACTTGAGATAATTGTCAGATCTGCTGCTCCATTTAGAGATTTTTCATTTTTGCCATGATTAATGTGTGCATGATATGCCCATGAGCTCTACATATGTTTTGTTAAGGGTTTTGTCATCTTTCCAGAGGTGCAACCCATGTATTTTTGTGATGTGTGTGGTGACTAGCACAAGCTTGCCAAGTGAGGCACTTGGTAATACTGATTTCAGGGACTTAGCATTTCCACTAAGTCCTTGACCTGTTTATCTCATTATGCCATATGTTCATGTTGTTTCCTAGTGATCCGTGCCTCTTTTGAGGATGATCAGTAAGGATCTTTTGTTAATATTGTAGTGTTCTATCCATCCATGTCTTTGTTTGCATTTATGGAGCAACCGAGCTTGAGTCAATCGAGCTCTACTTTTGCTACTTTGTGAATCCGGGCAGATTGTCTACTTGTTAGCGATTTTGCCGGGGATGTTGTAGTTGATCCATGCATGCTATGTTATTGTTCTTGCCATGTCTAGCTTGCATTTTGTGTATTCTTGATGGATGTATGCTTAGCTTTTCATGACTTGCTCCATAGTGAGTGCATCGAGCTCGTAAACATGCCTACTTGAGATCTGTTTCAGCATGCTCCAGTTTTCACTAAGTATGAGAACTGTTTATGCTTTTGCTATGTTCGCATGCTTGCAATTGTCTTTTCTGATCCCTTTTGGCTCAAGGTCACTAAGGGACTTTTGTTAAGATTTTTAAGTAGCTCCATGCCATGTTTTACTTTGCCATGTTCAGGTCCTGTAGCATGTAGTTTTGTTGCTCCAAAGAGTGCTATCTGATCTGAGATTCCAGACAAGTGTTAATTTCACCAACTCTGAAATCTGTTTACCATATGCACTTTTGCCATGCTTGTTTGAACCTGTTAATGTATGAATTGGCCGTAGCTCAGTGCTAGACTTTTGTTAAGCATTTTGAGTGGATCCCTGTCATGTATTTTGTTGTCATGTTTGGGTGTTGTAGCATGTTCATCTCATTGCATTTAGATGGCTACTTGCTGTAAATTGCAGAGCGTGGCCATATTTGAATTGCTTGCCATTTCCAAACCGTAACTCCGATTCCAGTGTTCTTTATATCGTTTTCAAGCGATTTCATCTCATCTTTCCAGTGGCACACTTGGATTCCCAAGTTGAGGCCAGGTTCATTCGTTCCTTGACAAATCATGCATATGCATCGCATACCGCATCCCGCATATCATACCATGTTCATGTGTTGGTTGTTTACTATGTTGTGTGCTTCTTTCCGGTGTTTGCTTCTTCGGGTTTGTTCTGGTAATGTCGCATTTGTGAGGACCCGTTCGACCACGTCCGTTTATCTTCTTCATGGACTCATTCTTCTTCCTTGCGGGATTTTATGCAAGATGATCATACCCTCGAAATCACTACTATCTTTGCTTTGCTAGATGCTCGCTCTTTTGCTATGCCTATGCTGCGATACCTACCGCTTGCTTATCATGCCTCCCATATTGTTGAACCAAGCCTCCAGCCCACCTTGTCCTAGCAAACCGTTGATTGGCTATGTTACCGCTTTGCTCAGCCCCTCTTATAGCATTGTTAGTTGCAGGTGAAGATTGAAGTTTGTTCCTTGTTGGAACATGGAGATGTTGTTCCTTGTTGGAACATGTTTACTTGTTGGGATATCACAATATATCTTATTTAATTAATGCATCTATATACTTGGTAAAGGGTGGAAGGCTCGGCCTTATGCCTGGTGTTTTGTTCCACTCTTGCCGCCCTAGTTTCCGTCATATCGGTGTTATGTTCCCGGATTTTGCGTTCCTCACGCGGTTGGGTAATAATGGGAACCCCTTGACAGTTCGCCTTAAGTAAAGCTCTTCCAGCAATGCCCAACATTGGATTTACCATTTGCCACCTAGCCTTTTCTTTTCCCTTGGGAGTCGCGCTCCTGAGGGTCATCATTATTTTACCCCCCGGGCCAGTGCTCCTCTGAGTGTTGGTCCAACCTGTCAGCTGCCGGTGACCACCAGGGGCAACTCTGGGCTGGCCTACCCGTACCTAGGACAATCTAAGTGTGCCCTGAGAAAGAGATATGTGTAGCTCCTATCGGGATTTGTCGTCACATTCGGGCGGTGTTGCTGGTTTAGTTTTACCCTGTCGAAATGTCTTGTAGAATCGGGATAGCGAGTCTGATTGGAATGTCTCGGGAGGAGGTCTATTCCTTCGTTGACCGTGAGAGCTTGTGATGGGCTAAGTTGGGACACCCCTGCAGGGATTTGAACTTTCGAAAGCCGTGCCCCCGGTTATGGGCAGATGGGAATTTGTTAATGTCCGGTTGTAGATAAATTGAACCTTAACTTAATTAAAATGAGTCAACTGCGTGTGTAATCGTGATGGTCTCTTTCCGGTGGAGTCCGGGAAGTGAACACGGTGTTGGAGTTATGCTTGACGTAGGTTGTTCTAGGATCACTTCTTGATCATACTTTCTCGAACGTGCTTTGCCTTCTCATCTCGCTCTCATTTACGTATGTTAGCCACCATATATGCTAGTCGCTTGCCGCAGCTCCACCTCATACCTTTACCTTACCCATAAGCTTAAATAGTCTTGATCGCGAGGGTGTGAGATTGCTGAGTCCCTGTGGCTCACAGATACTTCCAAAACCAGTTTGCAGGTACCGTTGAGTCCGTGCAGATGACACAACCAAGCTTAGGAGGAGCTCGATGAAGATCTTGTCCTTTATGTTGTTTCGTTCTAGTTGATCAGTAGTGGAGCCCAGTTGGGGTCGATCGGGGACCTTATCGCATTTGGGGTTCTTCTTTTATTTTGGTTCCGTAGTCGGACCTTGATTGTATATGTTTGATGTAATGCTTTATTCATGTAATTGTGTGAAGTGGCAATTGTAAGCCAACTATGTATCTCTTTCCCTTATGTATTACATGGGTTGTGTGAAGATTACCTCACTTGCGACATTGCTTTCAATGCGGTTATGCCTCTAAGTCGTGCTTCGACATGTGGGAGATATAGCCGCATCGTGGGTGTTACAAGTTGGTAATCAGAGCCTTCCCCGACCTTAGGAGCCCCACTGCTTGATCGTTTTTAGCAGCCGTTGTTGAGTCTAGAAAAATGTTTTGAGTCAATTAGGAATTATATATCGGAGAGTTTAGGAATTCTTTTTACTCCCCAGTCCCTTCATCGCTCTGGTGAGGCTTCCTGACGTAGAGTTTTGACTATTCTCTTCTCAAATTTCACTAAAGATTTTTTTAGGATCACGCGGGTATCTTGGAATCATTCCGATGGTTTTATGATGAGAACATTGTCTTGGTGCCTCCTGTCAGGGGTTTTGTGGAAGTTTCCCGGGGAGTTGAGCTCTGAGGTGTTGTTGTCATAATTTTACCATTGCAGTTCTGGAATACCTGAGTTTAGTACGCCGACATCGGAAGTCTCTTTTATGCAGTTCGTTGGTGAGATAACCTCGACGCCACCTAGTACTGGGGCGGGAGTTCGGGAGTATTGCCATAACTTGTATAACGGATGCTTTTCGAAGGTTGAGGTAGATGATTTCCGAAGGTTTCTTGGTTATGTGTTGAAGGATGGGTACAACTAGATGTAGGATTTGCTAGTTTGGGTGAGATATTATGCTTCCCCTGTATCCCCAACACCTGATTGCATAACCGGAAAGGTTCGGGAGTTTCATAGGTGGGAATTCAAGTAGCTCTTAGGATATCTTTCCGACAGATGTATGATATGAAATTGGGGTTCAACGTCTAGTGGTCTGCCTATTCACGGTCGGTTTTACAGTGGTCTCGTTGTGTCTTAAAGAGTCCTTGGCTATGCCGACTCGGGGACGCTTCGTATGTCATGTGCACTGCCTTGTACATGATGGTGCTGTACGATCGAGCCCGTGTAGGCCCCACCACGAAAACTTCGAACGAAATCTCTGTCATATGTTTGTTCCGGCTTATTCTGCAAGCCAATCCTTTGTTTTGTTTTTTGAGTTGTGGTATTCGAGTTGCTTCGAAGTCAAGTGTTGATTCCATACCTTTCCCAAATGGTGTTCTCATACTCCGATGTGAATACCAATCCTTCATGATAATCGAGATTGTTTGTCAATCCTTTTTCACCGGCGTGTTTCTCTTCAAGTGGATCCAATCATTTCAACATCAGTAAGATCAATTATCAGTTCTTCTCAACGGTGTTTGTTTCATCCTTCCCAAGTTG
This sequence comes from Triticum dicoccoides, assembly GCF_002162155.2. Lineage (NCBI taxonomy): Eukaryota > Viridiplantae > Streptophyta > Magnoliopsida > Poales > Poaceae > Triticum > Triticum dicoccoides. Next base: position 333,617,818 of record NC_041384.1, on the reverse strand, counting down.
CCTTTGTTTTCCCGCCCTCCCTCCCTTGTTTTCTTCAAGGACTCAGATTTCTTAATCGAGTATCCATCTTATTGATGTGAAGTCTCTCCATCATTTTCCTTCAATGTTCTTATCCGGTGATTCTCAAGAAGATACTAACGGAACCTCAAGTTCATCATTCTCCATTCTTTTCATCTCCGGTGGAACTAAGTCAAGCTTTGTTGATCTTACCCCTTTCCTCATTTCAATGCCTTTTCTTACCGGTGCACCTCTTTATCATTCCACTTCTGGCTATTTATTGTTCCGGAGTGTTCAAGATATCTCGAAGATTCCTGTTTCCACTCTACATTCATTCAAGCTCTTTCGAGGATGTTATCTCATTCAAGTCTCTTAATTCAACCGGTGCAATCTCTCTCTTTAAATCATCTCAACGGTGTTTCTTTTGAGTGGGCCCTAACCCATAGGTCTTTTCCCAGGATCTTACCTGACTCTTCTTATTTTCCCGGAGCTATCCTCACATTTCTTTTTGAAGTTTGATGTAAGAATGAGTATCATCAGTCAAATGTATTTCTCCAAGATCTTTCAAATTCTTTTCATAGTTGGCTCAACCTCTTCTCTTTTGATTCTCCCAGAGTGTCTAAATTATTCATGGTGTTAGCTTGTTGCCATCCTCTCATAATTATTTTCGATTGTGAGAATCCTTTTCACCCGTCAGGAGATATTCAAGGGTATTTTCAGTTCGATTATCCGGAGCCCATCATTTCAGAAGACTTGTTCATTCTCCACTTTCAGCTCTTGTTCTCCAATTTTATGGGTGCATCATTCAAGCATATCCTCTAATCAGTTCTTGATCTCTTCGTTCTGATGTATCTAAATCTCCTCAAGCTTCTTCGTTCATTTGCTAATTCTTCCTGGTGATTCACCCCTTTACTTCGTTCTTTTCCAATTCTTACAGTGGTTACTCAGGATTTTTCTTCCTTGCTATCATATCTATTTATTCGTTGTCAATTCTAACGGTGGTTCGTGCAAGAGCTCTCATCATTCATTTTCTTATCAATTATTCGTTGTTTTCAATCCTTCCGGTGGTTCGTTGAAGACCTTCTCAAGTTTACAGTATATCTCTCTTAATCCTTGATACGAGTATAAGTAGTGTGCCAAATCCATTGTTTATCATCAATTTAATTGATGAAGGACAACCATAATGTAATTCTTATTCTTGTTTCATCGGGTGAATTCAATTCCTTATTCCAGAGCCTCATCAAAACTCTCGGTTTCACTTGTTTAATCTTTCTTTCCGGAGCTCAAAGTTATTTAAGTATATCATTCCAAAGATCTATCTAATCATTACAAGGTTTCACCTTGTGTTTTCAACTTCCCTTTTCTTCTCGTTATCCTTTTGTTACCGGAGTTCTTCACGGAGGTTCTACATGATGGTTCATCTATGATTTAATTCATTCTCTAAGTGTTCATCGAGATTCTTTTCCAAGAAGCTCAAGCTTTCTTCATATTGTAATCCGGAGTGCATTTCTGTCTACCGTATCATTGGAGGTGGTATTATGTCATTCTTGATAATTTGAGTTCATGTTTTCATGATTCACATGTTGTCAAGATTGGGATATTTTAAATCCATCAATCTCGTCATTGGAGATATCTTGGGTTATATTTCACCTAAAGCTTTCCTTTAAGGATTGTCGCTCTCATGGTGTTTATCAATGATCCAATTTCTTCATTTATCCTTTTTGGTGCGATATACTTTCTCATCTCCTTGTTCATATCAATACAATTCTTTTACCGTGAGTGGCAGTTTGTCACCTCATAATTCGAGATGTATTTCATAAGACCTTATCAAGATTTTTCTTTTCGTTGTTGGTTTTCGAACAACTCCGTTCTAGCATTTGTTGTAAGTGTGCTCCCTCAAGATCGTGTTTCCCTTCGTTCATTCCATTTCATTCTTACTTTTGTTACGGAGGCATTGTGATGTTGCTTTCTTCAACCATCATCTCGTTTCATCAAAGATTATGTTCTTTTCATGATTGTCCATTTAACCGGAGTGTCGTGCCCTCTTTTCAAGATCTATCACCTTATCAAGTTCGTATTTAATTCCTTTTATTGTCAATCAGAGTGCTGCCCGAGGTTGTTCTCCCTTGTTTCCTCTTTTCTAACGGAGTGTTTTCAGCTTCGATCGTCTCCATTGTTTTCTTTTCTCAAAATGGATTAACCTTTTCAAGGTTCTTTGGTTTCATTCATTGGTCAAAGAAGCAACTTAGTTTACCTCTTCTCTTTCTCCTCCATTTTCCCTCCGGTGCCATTCTAGATCTCGGGACGAGATCCTCTCGTAGTGGTGGAGTGTTGTAACGCCCCGAGACCGATGTGCCAGGTGTCGTCCAGTTATTCGCTGTTGTTGCCTTTTCATTGCTTGCGAGTCATGCATTGCATATCATGTCATCATGTGCATTTCATTTGCATACGTGTTCGTCTCTTGCATCCGAGCATTTTCCCCGTTGTCCGTTTTGCATTCTGGCGCTCCTATCTCCTCAGGTGGTCATTTCTACCTTCTTCTCGTGTGTGGAGGTTAAGCATTTCCGGATTGGACCAAGACTTGCCAAGTGGCCTTGGTTTACTACCGGTAGACCGCCTGTCAAGTTTCGTACCATTTGGACTTCGTTTGATGCTCCAACGGTTAACCGAGGGACCGAAAAGGCCTTGTGTGTGTTGCAGCCCAACACCCGTCCAATTTGGCCCAAAACCCACCTAAACCTCCTCCATCATCTCGGTTGTTCGATCACGATCACGTGGCCGAAAACCGCACCTCATTTGGACTCTCCTAGCTCCCTCTACCTCTATAAATAGATCCCTCCATTTCATTTTCGGGTCTTTTCCCTCGAAACCCTAGCCTCCCTCTTCCTCGCGCCCGGACGAAACCTCCACCGCGCCCGGACATGTCCGACCTGGCCGCGCCGCCGCCCAGCGCCAATGCCGCGCTGCCATGTGTCCCGCCGGGACCTCTCCCCGCCGCCGGCCCGGGAGGCCCGAACCGGGCCCCTGAGGCCCATCGCGCGCCCCACCGCCTCGGAACCTACCGCGCCCGCGCCGCCCATCCCGCGCGCCGGCCACCTCCGAGCGTTGCCGCCCTGCCGAGCGCTCCGCCGCCGCGCCGCCAGCTCGCGCCTCGCCGCCTGCCTCGCCCGCCGGCTGCCGACACCGACCTCGCCGTGGTGCGTCGCCCCGCGCCCGATCCGTGCTCCGGCGACCTCCCCGCGACGCCGAGAACCTCCTCCGGCGAACCCCGACGAGCTACTCTGGCCGGATCCATCAACCACGACGAGCTGCTACAGTAACTCCGGCGATCTCCTCGGTCCGCGTGCTGGATCTGGATTTGGAATTCGGAGGTTGACTTTTGCCTCCCTAACCCTAAATTGTGTGCCATCTTCATCATCCTATAACTCCGCATCCGTAGCTCCGATTTGGGCATATATCATATCAAAATGTTCGCCTCAGAGAGTACATCATTTCTTCTCATTGCATCATTTTTATTTGAGTTCATCTTGATGCCCAAAATGCTGTTAGAAGAAGGCTACTTGAGATAATTGTCAGATCTGCTGCTCCATTTAGAGATTTGTCATTTTTGCCATGATTAATGTGTGCATGATATGCCCATGAGCTCTACATATGTTTTGTTAAGGGTTTTGTCATCTTTCCAGAGGTGCAACCCATGTATTTTTGTGATGTGTGTGGTAACTAGCACAAGCTTGCCAAGTGAGGCACTTGGTAATGCTGATTTCAGGGACTTAGCATTTCCACTAAGTCCTTGACCTGTTTATCTCATTATGCCATATGTTCATGTTGTTTCCTAGTGATCCGTGCCTCTTTTGAGGATGATCAGTAAAGATATTTTGTTAATATTGTAGTGTTCTATCCATCCATGTCTTTGTTTGCATTTATGGAGCAACCTAGCTTGAGTCAATCGAGCTCTACTTTTGCTACTTTGTGAATCCGGGCAGATTGTCTACTTGTTAGCGATTTTGCCGGGGATGTTGTAGTTGATCCATGCATGCTATGTTATTGTTCTTGCCATGTCTAGCTTGCATTTTGTGTATTCTTGATGGATGTATGCTTAGCTTTTCATGACTTGCTCCGTAGTGAGTGCATCGAGCTCGTAAACATGCCTACTTGAGATCTGTTTTAGCATGCTCCAGTTTTCACTAAGTATGAGAACTGTTTATGCTTTTGCTATGTTCGCATGCTTGCAGTTGTCTTTTCTGATCCCTTTTGGCTCAAGGTCACTAAGGGACTTTTGTCAAGCTTTTTGAGTAGCTCCATGCCATGTTTTACTTTGCCATGTTCAGGTCCTGTAGCATGTAGTTTTGTTGCTCCAAAGAGTGCTATCTGATCTGAGATTCCAGACAAGTGTTAATTTCACTAAGTCTGAAATCTGTTTACCATATGCAGTTTTGCCATGCTTGTTTCAACCTGTTAATGTATGAATTGGCCGTAGCTCAGTGCTAGACTTTTGTTAAGAAATTTGAGTGGATCCCTGTCATGTATTTTGTTGTCATGTTTGGGTGCTGTAGCATGTTCATCTCATTGCATTTATATGGCTACTTGCTGTAAATCGCAGAACGTGGCCATATTTGAATTGCTTGCCATTTCCAAACCGTAACTCTAATTCCGGCGTTCTTTATATCGTTTTCAAGAGATTTCATCTCATCTTTCCAGTGGAACACTTGGATTCCCAAGTTGAGGCCAGGTTAATTCGTTCCTTGACAAATCATGCATATGCATCGCATACCGCATCCCGCATATCATACCATGTTCATGTGTTGGTTGTTTACTATGTTGTGTGCTTCTTTCTGGTGTTTGCTTCTTCAGGTTGGTTCCGGTAACGTCGCGTTTGTGAGGACCCGTTCTATGTCCGTTTATCTTCTTCATGGACTCGTTCTTCTTCCTTGCGGGATTTCAGGCAAGATGATCATACCCTCGAAATCACTACTATCTTTGCTTTGCTAGATGCTCGCTCTTTTGCTATGCCTATACTGCGATACCTACCACTTGCTTATCATGCCTCCCATATTGTTGAACCAAGCCTCCAACCCACCTTGTCCTAGCAAACCGTTGATTGGCTATGTTACCACTTTGCTCAGCCCCTCTTATAGCGTTGTTAGTTGCAGGTGAAGATTAAAGTTTGTTCCTTGTTGGAACATGGAGATGTTGTTCCTTGTTGGAACATGTTTACTTGTTGGGATATCACAATATATCTTATTTAATTAATGCATCTATATACTTGGTAAAGGGTGGAAGGCTTCGCCTTATGCCTGGTGTTTTGTTCCACTCTTGCTGCCCTAGTTTCCGTCATATCGGTGTTATGTTCCAGGATTTTGCGTTCCTTACGCGGTTGGGTAATAATGGGAACCCCTTGACAGTTCGCCTTAAGTAAAGCTCTTCCAGCAATGCCCAACATTGGTTTTACCATTTGCCACCTAGCCTTTTCTTTTCCCTTGGGAGTCGCGCTCCTGAGGGTCATCATTATTTTACCCCCTGGGCCAGTGCTCCTCTGAGTGTTGGTCCAACCTGTCAGCTGCCGGTGACCAGTAGGGGCAACTCTGGGCTGGCCTACCCGTACCTAGGACAATCTGAGTGTGCCCTGAGAAAGAGATATGTGCAGCTCCTGTCGGGATTTGTCGTCACATTTGGGCGGTGTTGCTGGTTTAGTTTTACCCTGTCGAAATGTCTTGTAGAACCGGGATACCGAGTCTGATCGGAATGTCTTGGGAGGAGGTCTATTCCTTCATTGACCGTGAGAGCTTGTGATGGGCTAAGTTGGGACACCCCTGCAGGGATTTGAACTTTTGAAAGCCGTGCCCGCGGTTATGGGCAGATGGGAATTTTTTAATGTCCGGTTGTAGATAACTTGAACCTTAACTTAATTAAAATGAGTAAACTGCGTGTGTAACCATGATGGTCACTTTTCGGCAGAGTCTGGGAAGTGAACACAGTGTTGGAGTTATGCTTGACGTAGGTTGTTCTAGGATCACTTCTTGATCATACTTTCTCGAACGTGCTTTGCCTTCTCTTCTCGCTCTCATTTACGTATGTTAGCCACCATATATGCTAGTCGCTTGCCGCAGCTCCACCTCATACCTTTACCTTACCCATAAGCTTAAATAGTCTTGATTGCGAGGGTGTGAGATTGCTGAGTCCTTGTGGCTCACAGATACTTCCAAAACTAGTTTGCAGGTGCCGTTGAGTCCGTGCAGATGACACAACCAAGCTCAGGAGGAGCTCGATGAAGATCTTGTCCTTTATGTTGTTTCGTTCTAGTTGATCAATAGTGAAGCCCAGTTGGGGTCGATCGGGGACCTTGTCGCATTTTGGGTTCTTCTTTTATTTTGGTTCCATAGTCGGACCTTGATTGTATCTGTTTGATGTAATGCTTTATTCATGTAATTGTGTGAAGTGGCGATTGTAAGCCAACTATGTATCTCTTTCCCTTATGTATTACATGGGTTGTGTGAAGATTACCTCACTTGCGACATTGCTTTCAATGCGGTTATGCCTCTAAGTCGTGCTTCGACACGTGGGAGATATAGCCGCATCGAGGGTGTTACATACTTGGACTCAATAAGCACCTCACTGATGTAGTAAAACGGCCGTTGAACCGGATGCTCCTTTCCTGACTCCTTCCTTTCCACCACAATTGCTACACCGATAGCTCGGCTATTGGCAACCACATATACCAACAAAGGCTCCTTATCAATGGGAGCAGCAAGAACCGATGGCTCAGCCAACTGTTTCTTCAAGGCCTCAAATGTCTGATCAGCAGCATCGCTTGAGACAAAGTGATATGCCTTCTTCATCATCTGGTACAAAGGGATAGCCTTCTCACCCAATCGGCTTATGAACTGGCTCAAGGCCGCAACACGACCCGCCAAATGTTGAACATCATTGACACACGCCGGCTTAGCTAGAGAGGTGATAACCTTTATCTTCTCCAGGTTAGCTTCAATACCCCGTTTGGAAACCAGAAACCCCAAGAGCTTGCCTGCTGGCACACCAAAAACGCACTTGGCCGGGTTAAGCATCATCTTATAAATTCGGAGATTGTCAAAGGTTTCTTTAAATCATCTATCAAGGTTTCCTTCTGCCTGGATTTCACCACAATATCATCCACATAGGCATGAACATTGCGCCCAATCTAATCATGGAGACAATTCTGCACACACGTCTGGTAAGTCGCCTGGGCACTCTTGAGCCCAAAAGGCATAGACACGTAACAGAAGGCTCCAAAGGGAGTGATAAAGGTTGTCTTCTCCTGGTCCTTCACTGCCATCTTGATCTGATGATAACCAGAATAAGCATCCAAAAAACTCAGACGCTCACAACCCGCCGTAGCATCAATAATTTGATCAATACGGGGGAGAGCAAAGGGATCAGCCGGACAAGCCTTGTTTAAGTCTGTATAATTGACACACATGCGCCAGGTGCCGTTTTTCTTAAGCACTAGCACCGGGTTAGCCAACCACTCAGGGTGAAAAACTTCAACAATGAACCCGGCCGCTAAGAGCCGGGCTACCTCGTCACCGATAGCCTTGCGCCTCTCCTCATTGAAATGGCGCAGGAATTGTTTGTCCGGTTTAAACTTTGGATCAATATTGAGAGTGTGCTCAAGGAGTTCCCTCGGTATGCCTGGCATGTCTGAAGGCTTCCATGCAAAGATGTCTCGGTTCTCACGGATGAACCTGATGAGCGCGCTTTCCTATTTCGGATCCAAATTAGCAGTGATACTGAACTACTTGGATGAGTCGCCAGGAACAAAGTCAACTAGCTTGGTGTCGTCTGCTGACTTAAATTTCAACAAAGGGTCATGCTCTGTGGTTGGCTTCTTCAAAGATGTCATATCCACCAGGTCAACATTATCTTTGTAAAACTTCAAATCCTCTATCGCACAAATAGACTCAGCATAAGGAGCATCGCCTTCTTCACACTCCAAAGGCTATCTTGCGACTCCCATGCACTGTTATAGTGCCCTTGTGACCCGGCATCTTCAGCTGCAAATAAACATAACAAGGCCTTGCCATGAACTTAGCATAAGTCGGCCGCCCAAACAGAGCATGATAAGGGCTCTTGATTTTAACCACTTCAAAGGTCAACGTCTCCGATCTAGAATCATACTCATCTCCAAAAGCAACCTCTAAAGAAATTTTCCCAACTGGATATGCCGACTTACCTGGCACCACACCGTGAAAAACAGTGTTCTACGGCTTAAGATTTTTGTCAGTCAACCCCATGCGACAGAAAGTTTCATAGTAAAGGATATTGATGTTGCTACCTCCATCCATGAGCACCTTAGTGAATTTGTATCCTCCAACTTGAGGTGCCACCACCAGCACCAAGTGAGCCAGATTATTAACCCGGGGCGGGTGATCCTCATGACTCCATACAATGGGCTGCTCAAACCATCGTAAGTAACGGGGTACCACCGGCTCAATGTCGTCTACTGCCCTTTTATGGAGCTTCTGATCCCGCTTGCATAAACTTGTGGTGAAAACGTGGTACTGGCCACTATTCAACTGCTTCGGGTTACTCTGATAACCAGATTGCTGCTGCTGATTCCCCTGATTGTGTTGTTGGTCGTAACCATGCTGATTACCTTGGCCTTGAAAATCGGAATTAGAACTGCCACCACCACCATAACCCAGACCGTGAGAGTCGGAACCTGAGCCGCCGCCCGGCCCATGATTATCTTGAAAAATATTGGAATCTTTATACTCCTTCATGATGAAGCAATCCTTCCTGAGGTGGGTGGACGACCTTTCCCGTGTACCATGCCTTGGGCAGGGCTGATTCAGCAGCCGCTCAAGATCGAAACCTGGCCCCCCAATCCAAGGAGGTGGCTTTCCTTTACGACGCTGTCCATTATTCTGTGTATTAGTGTTAGCCACAAAATCCAAATTATTATCAGCTTTGTGCTTACCGTTGCCTCCCTGACCTGCCGGGTTATGCTATTGCCCTTTGGTACTGCTACTCTTCTTTCCCTTTCTCAGCTTTTCATCATCAGACTGGGGGTCCTTGGTACTATCAGAGTCAACATATTTAATCAGAGCCGCCATCAGCTCCCCCATGTCACTGCAGTGGCACTTGAGTCACCGTAGCTTCTGCTTAAGGGGCATAAAACGACAATTCTTCTCTAACATCAAGACCGCTGAGCCGACATTGATACGATCCGATGAGCGCATGATAGTTGAGACCCGACGCACCCAATTGGTTGTTGACTCGCCTTCTTCTTGGACACAGGAATCCAGATCCACAATCGACATAGGTTGCTTGCATGTATCTTTAAATTTTTGGATAAACCAGGCTTTCAACTCGGCGCATGATCCAATGGAGTTGGCGGACAACCCTTTTAACCAAGTACGTGTCGTCCCCTCTAGCATCATGGTGAAATATTTGGCACATGCAGCGTCGCTAACATCCAGTAGTTCCATGGCCATCTCATAACTCTCGACCCATGCTTTAGGGGACATGTCAGCTGTGTAGTTAGGTACCTTATGAGGACCCTTGAAATCCTTAGGCAAGCCCTCGTTCCGCAGAGCCGACACTAAGCATGGCACACCCAAAGTTCTAGAGGTTGCGCCTGCCTCTACCGAAGTCGTCGGATAAGCTGACGCATGTTGACGAGCCGCGTACTGAGCCGCAAGCTCAGCCTCCCTACGCGCCCTGCCCTGATCCACCAGAGTCTGGGCATTACCACCGCCGCATGCCGGGTCATGTCCACAGGGCTGGTTACGGCAATGTTCAGTACTTGAAACCGTTGGTGAGTCAATGTGCCAGCTGTAACTCCGGCTTGGACAATGGGTCGAGTGAATCCACTCACGACTATAAGAATAAGCCGCTTGCTGCTCCAAAGCCGTCTAAAGAAGTTCTCTGGCCCTCCGTGTTTCAACCACCGTCGAGGACTCGCCTTCAACCAGGAGAGCTGCCAATCACATTGCCGCAGTAATCATATTATCCAACGGGTTAGAATAATGACCCGGAGGTGTCGGAACATACTGAGGTGGAGTATTATTCAAACATGGCGGGTCTATCGCCCGTGGCTGAACCGACGCTCCAGTTCCATGTACTTTGGCCACCCGGCTACCCATTGGCGGGTTGCTGCCCCCCGCTCCAGGCGTGTTAAAGAGGTTTCTTGCCTCATAAGCTGAAGGTAGACGAGTCTGATGCCTCATCCTCATGACTTCGTTTCAAGCGTTCTGATCCAACGTGAGCCGGAAGGACTCTCCCTAAATTCATTGTTCCTGAACATCCAGAGCAGCCCGCTCCGCAGTCATCCTAGTGTTCTCAGTCGCCAGGTTTTCCTTAGCTTGAGCTATCTCATCTCGCAGCTTTGCAACTTCCACGTTATGCTGAGCTTGATTTGCCAGGCTAACCTCTGCTATTAATAACGTCATTAGAGTATCCAACAAGTCGGACAAGACCTGAGCCGGCGCGCGCACAGGGCCTCCTGCCTCGGCGATCGTTGCTGTTGCTGACCCGGAAATCATTGCCGCTGCACCATAGAATTTTTCCCTCGCTGCATACCGGCCATGAAAATCGCGACCCGATTCGGTGGCTCATAGGGGTCCTAAATACTATCGCCATCGGAATAGCCCCCAAGCCGCCCGTCTCGTAGCTAATACATTGAGTTAGTCTCACCTATGGATGATTAACCGTCGGAGTAGACAATCGTCTCACCGCCAGACACAGATCCTTCAAATTCTGCCGCATGGATAAATCCAACGAAGGTGCGCTTCGCGACGGGTTGAACCCGGGCGGGTCGTGCACGCTGAGCCGTCTTGATGATTTCGGTGCAGATGTTTGGCTCAGGGCCCGGTTCGCCGATCTTGTCAATGAAAACATGGATTCCGCCGAAGGGTACCCGGTACCCGTACTCGATTGATCCGGCCTCGGGACCCCAGCCTGCATCATCGATGTAGAGCTTGCCGCGATGACTCTTGGTCATCCGGCCCACAGCGTATCCCTTAATCCCTTTGAATCTGCCCTGTAAGAACTCGAAACCACCGTGCGCTGGCCCCACGGTGGGCGCCAACTGTCGTGGAATTGTCATGGCAGATGTCCTAGCAAAAGGGCTTAGTCATGGAGCCATCGCAACTAGGTTAGCTTAAAGGGGTTAAACGGGAGAAAGAACAAAGGGAGTTTATACTGGTTTGGTCCCTTGCGGTGAAGGTAAAGGCCTAATCCAGCTTGAGGGGGTATTACTTGGGTTTCGATTACTAGGGAGCGAATATGCTTGACCTACCTTTCGATCTCTCTTATTTCTTGCTCTAAACCATCGCCGGTTCGTCCCTTTATATACACAGGTTGACACCCCGCGGCTTACGGAGTCCCGACCGGCTCATACACAACGTGCCCGGCTCGATGACTAACTATGCCGGCCTTACAATACAAGTCATACACATATGGCGGTTTATACCTATGGGCTTTATGCCGCCTTTGGGCTTTGGGTCCTTAATAAGCCTGCTATCTGAACCGCCATCTTCAACATCTTCACGGGCCTTGTGTTGATGAACCGTCATCAGTATAACCCGGTCCCTCCTAGGCGGGTCATACCCAATAGTCATATCCCCAACAATTTTGATGCGCCTCATCACTAGCTCTAATTTGAGTACTCAAGGAGCCAAAACAGACTTCGTATGAGGAAGATATGCCTGTTTTACTGAACAGTGCACAAAATAGATTCCAATCCGAATTCAGCTACGAGATTGACTCTAGATATATCCGAATTTTGTTTTTTTCTCACACTTTTTTCTTTTTCTTTCTCTCCTTTTTTTCTCTGGCTTTTTTTTACTTCTTTTCTCTTTTTTTCCTCTTTGTCTTTTTTCTTCTCTCTTCCTCTTTCCAAAACAAACTAGATAAGATGCAAACCGGATCAAGCGAAGATGTGAATGACATCAACTATGATTATGACAATGAACGGTGGGTAGCACGTGGTGGAAATTGATGGATGGGATGGTGGACAATGAAAGGAATAATGATGCAGCGGCGGTGTGACTAATGTGAACATAACTCGAAACTCTAAAGGAACTAGACACTAAGACCAGCAACTCGACATAGCGATGCAACCGATAATTCAATAATGCAAACAACGAAAAGAAAATTGCAAAGGCTCAGACTGGTTTGGACAAATGATGAATTGATCTAACTTTTTAAGCTTTTTCTTGGACAATAGGTAAGAAAATAAATGTAATCTAGGAAAGACTGGAAATTCTCACCAAGCAATGTGAAAACTGATACCACTTGGTAGAGGCGGGGGTCCCGATCTTTCGATGAGATGATAACTATCTATTTGGTGGAGTCGACTTTGACGATCCAACTACAAACATACACGATGTTGCGCCTTAGCAATCTCTAAACCAATCTCCCGCGGTTACTAACGATGCTGGAAGCACGATTAGCCTGACCACGAAGGTGTATTCCTGCACGCAATCGAAGAACAAGCAAGAATATGGTAATGCAATCTGAATATTGCGAATATAGATGTCGGTGGAAACGACACCTATGGGGTCACTGGGATCCCTTCTATGGTTGGCGAGCGCGAGGTTGTGCAAAGAGCAGGTCTGTCAGGAAGCACACGGATCGTTTACCCAGGTTCAGGCCACGAAGATGCATAATACCCTAGTCCTTCTTTGGTGGATGTATTTGAGTGTTCTTGTGTTCTTGAGCTAGCTACGGGGTGCAACTTGCCCAAAAGAGCTGAATCCCCCTCCTGGTCGCCTCGGGCCTCCTTTTATAGGAAAAAGGGGTTGCCACAATGGCACACAGGAGGTGGAAAGGTCTACAGTCGATAAGGCTATCCTCTGGGACAGTCGGACAAACGCATTTAATGTGTTGCCGACGTGTCCTCCTTGCTTTATCGGGGACGCCAGGGAAGCACGTCCCAGCCGTCGCCGCCTCGACTGGCCTCGACACGCGTCTGAGCTGATGCGGCATCGCGGCGTCACATTGGTTGGCTGCTGGGCTGGTGCGGTGGTGGAGCCTTCATGAAGGGTCGCATGCCACCACACAGGTGCTTGCTGAGTCGGTGTAGAGGCCGCCCGTCGCCACGCAGGTGCCTGTCCAGCTGGTTGAGCTAGCAGCTGCTTGGGGACGGTGGTGGAGTCTTGGCTGGCGTGGTCCTGGCAGTGGCCCTGCTGATGCCCTCAGCAAGGGTCTTGCCGTGGCGTTGTAGTCATCCCCGGCACGGGTCTTGCCGGCGGTCTTGTGGATTTCCTCGGCTATGATCCCGCCGAGGGTCGCCGTCTTCTAGTCGTCATCTGATCTCATATGTTTATGATCTTGAAGAAGATTTGCAAGCCACCACAGAGGCGCCTCCCGAGCCTTGGTTCCAATTTAGTTGGTTGGGTTGGAGCCTGTGGGCTCAAGGGTGGCTTGCTCTTCTAGTGTTGGGCAAGTTGCCCCGGCAAGGCTCTTGCCAGGGCTGCAGAGGGGGTCCACCTCGCCCTCTTTCTCTCCTACGCTTCTGGTCATGTCGTTGCCTTGGTTGTCTCGTGTTTCGGTTTCCCTCCGGCTTCCCTCCTCTGCCTTGTTAGGTGTGGCCATGGGCGCGGCTCTGACTGCCCATGCACAAGTTAAGGGGTGCAAAAGGAGATCCCCTACTTTTGTACACCGACAATATATGAAGTATTGATAAAGATGGGGATCCCAAAGCAGTCTTGGTCTGGTCGTTGGACACAAACGAAGTACACGAAGTTGCAATGGCTAACTTTTAACTAAACAAATCCCAAGGGAAAAGCTACTAGATGGATCTACTTATATGGGAGCAAGGGGTGGCGGCCATGGAAGTGGGAGGACGTCCCAAGGCATCCTAATACTAACACTAGGTCGTACAAGGCTCATGGGCCCAAGTGGAGGTGATGCAACACCTTTGGACTTGTAGTTTGACTTGGATTCTGCTGCTGCGTCAGATTGTTCTGTCGATATCTCAACTCTCCGAACGAATTTGAAGGTGAATCCAATTGGTTTGGAAAGAGCACGAAATCTACTTTCCAACAAAAAATAGAATCGCCCAATTCGGAGTCCGTATGAAAGAGTTCTTGGCATTTTGAGTCAGGTATGTCTGTGTAGTCTGAATCTGAATCCAGAACATGAGAGACTTGGACTCTATCTTCTCTTAGCCCAAAAGTGACATGAGAGGACTTTTTGAACAACACCTAAACTTCTATTTTCCCTTATCTTCATATGTGGATTATATAAATGTCTCATACACCTGCAATTAGACATGGCACAAAAGGCGGTGAAGTATTTTTGTACTGGATGACATAAATAAATTATTGCATAGTTTGCATTAGAAATCACCTCACAAATATACATGTATGCAATATTTTTGGTCGTATCCAAGGTAGTCATGTCTTCATCACCTGATGGGCCACGCATTCTGCATCTTCCTCCTTCTCTGGCAGGGTGCCTCAGAGCAGGTACGCCTTGAACTCTTCGGTCTAGCATCCCTCCTGAGGTTCGAGCTCCAGGAGCAGGCGGGCTCCCGAGGTCGGGCTGTAGGCCAGGGTGCCCAAAGAGGGGGCCAGGGGCGGTTCCTCCCGAAGCAGCACCGGGCCTATAGTGGGTGGGGGGCACCGGTGGCTTCTAGAGCCGCTCCTCAAAGACGCCAGGCTTCTGAGGCTCGCGCCGGGAAGCCCTCTTGGCAATGTCGTCCGCCTCCTTGTTCGTGCTATGTGAGACGTGCTGCAATTCCAAGCCCAAGAATCGTTTTTCAATTTTGCATACCTCTTCTAGGTATGCCTCCACGCGCTCGTCCTTAGGCTTGTATTCCTTGTTGGATAAGTTGACGAGGAGCTGAGAATCGCCCTTGATGGTGAGACGCTTGACCCCAGGTCTGCCGCGGCCCTGAGGCCAGCGATCAGGCCCTTGTATTCTGCAATGTTGTTGGAGACCATCTCGTCGTGCTGAAAGCAGAGCTGCACTGCGTAGTATAGCTTGTCCTGGGTCGGCGAGATTTGTATGGCTCCAGCCCCCGCACCCTGGAGCGCGAATGCGCCGTCAAAGTACATGACCCAGCCATCGGGAGCCTCGTCTCCGGGTGTGAGGGAGCGGTCTTCACCCATTCCCCAGTCAGGGGCGTCAGCCCATTCGGGTCGTGCCCTTGATGACCCTGGTGGTGCTGAACTCTAGCTGGAACGCTTGGAGCTCGATGTTCCATTCGGCAACCCTCCCCATGACATTGGGACTATGGAGCACCTTCTCCAGGGGGTACGCGGAGACGACCTTGATGGGATGGCCTTGGAAATAGTGTTGCAGTTTCCTGGAGGCGGCGAGGAGAGGGAGCAGTAGCTTCTGCGGCATGGGGTAGCATGCGCGGGCATCATGCAACACCGTCCTGATGAAGTACACATGGTGCTCGACGAGGGAAGAGGTGTCGATGGCGTCTGGCCCTACTTGAGATGAGGGGGCCTCAGGAGCCTTGTCTCATGATGGGGTAGTTGAGGCCTCAGGAGCGCCGTCCTGAGGTGGCAACGATACATCTATAGGCGGGGCGCTGCACCGCGCACCTGCACCTACGCGCTCTTCCCGGACCGCCACGAGTGCTAAGCTAGCCGAGTGGGGTGTGGCGGCCAGGTAAAGCACCAGGGGCTCAAGATGACGAGGCACCACCATCACCGGAGGGCTGGTGAGATACCTCCAAAGGTCTTGAAAGGGACCCTCGGCCTCCGTAGTCCACTTGAACGAACCCTTCTTTTTCATCAGCTTGAAGAACGGAAGGGTGCGCTCGCCGAGCTTGGAGATGAAACGCCACAACAAGGTCACGCAGCCTACGAGCTTCTGCATCTCCTTGAGGGTTTGTGGTGGGCTCATCCTTTCTATTGCCTTGATCTTCTCCGGGTTAGCCTCCATCCCTCTGTGCGACACCAGGAAACCCAGCAACTTGCGAGATAGGACACCGTACACCCACTTCTCTGGATTGAGCTGGATGTTTACCTTGCGCAGGTTGGCAAACATTTCTTCCAGATCTTCAACAAGGGTCCTTGCTTCCCGTTACTTGACCACTATGCCGTCGACGTATGCCTCGGCATTCTTCCCGAGCTTGTCAGCGTTCGGGGAATGGGGGTACCCAGACTTGTGTGCCTGCGGCCCAAGGCGTGGCTCCATCGATAGCCTGGTACGGCCCAGCTTCAACATCAACAACTAAAGACCCTCGCGAGGGGCCAATCCTCGCGAGGCGGATGACACCAAGACCTCCACGAGGGGCGGCCTCCCCAGGCTGGCTCCCGAGGGGCAGAGATATCTATGCAAGGTGCACCTCGCGAGGTTCAGATGACGTGATCCGTGACGACCAAGGCCAGGCGGGCGCCAGTGGGCGCAGCGTGCCAGTTTCCTCTTTGGTCCTAAGGAGGCAAGCGCGGGCGTGGAGTCCCGAGGATCAAGCAAAGGTTTCCATTCCAGCACAACAAGATCAAGACCGCCAAGATGGCAGGATGGAGGTCATCGCTGAGCCCACTGCGGCGTCACTACCAGAGGCTTTTGCAGGCGAAGACCACTTTTGTTAGGATATTACTAGTTGTCTCCCTTCGAATTTCGCCGTTGTGGGATCCCTTCCCTCCTTCATTTGGGAAGAGGACCAAGGCCACTATAAATAGGACCTAGCCACCACCATAGAAGAGGGCCGGACGGATCATTCAGATCATCCGCACACCCACCAGCTCATTAAGCACAAGAACACCTCTCCTCCGGAGGTTGTTCTCCACTGTGGTAGTTCATCCTCAGCCCCTCGAGGCTAATCCACCACAAAGCAGGAGTAGGTTTTTACACCGCAAGGTGGCCCGAACCTGGGTAAACTGTTGTGTCTCTTGTCCATTCAGTTCGTCGAGCTAGCCATGAGATTAGCGAGAAGGCAGACTGGGGATGACGTGTTCTTCGCACGCATCCCAGAGTTCAAACCTCTCAAGGGTCTGCGGGACCCGAAATCTGACATTTGGCGCGCCAGGTAGGGGTGCATCGGAGCCTCTGTTCCGCCGGTCGACTCGCCACCGCTCCACCACTTGTAATGGCTGACGCCCATCGAGCCCATCCTGAGCGCCGGGCCGCCCTCGCCACTCGCGTCACCCAGATGGCGGCTGCCGGCGGGCCTCCTCGTCGTTCTCCATCACCTGCCGCCAACGCCACCACCGGCCCAGTGGGGCACGAGCAGCAAGCTTCATCGCTGCACCGCTCCGTGCAGCATGATGGGCGCACCGCCAGCCCGTCGTTGACTCCGGTCGGTTCATTGTCCCATGCTCGTCGTGGCACGACAGACGCGCAGGCTGCACTACTCATGGCGGGCGAGCTCCTGGGCTACCGCCCCGTCGACGACATCTACGAAGACTGGCTGGACCGCATCGCCGAGCTCGTCAGCGCCACTAGGGGATCTCCTATATCGCCCCTCTCACTGCCTCGCCCGCCGCCTGCTGCGAGTGACGTGGCCCACAGAGCACCTCCTTCACCTCCCCGTCAAGATGCTATCATCGAGCCAAGGCACGAAGTCCTGCGGCGTGACCCACCGCGCAGGGCGCCGGCGCGTGAGGAAGAAAGCTGCCAGGTGGTCCAGTGGACGCATGAAGATGCTCGGGCACCTTCAGCACCGCCACGTTAAGACCGCATGCCGCCCGCAGTGGTGGCGCGCCAGCAACAAGATTAGGCTCCGCCTCCACGACGGGCGTGCATAACCGCAGCGGGTTGCTGCTCCTTCACTCCGAAGCTGCGTAGCATCGTCTGGCCGGGGAAGTTCAAGCCCGACCTGCCTCCATGCTACGATGGCACCCCCGACCCTACTGAGTTCCTGCAGCTTTACGAACTGAGCATCGAGGTGGCGAACGACGACAAGAAGGTCATGGCGAACTGGTTTCCCATGGCCCTCAAGGATGGCGCACGCTCGTGGCTCCTGAACCTGCCTGTAGGATCGATCTCCTCCTGGGGAGAGATGCACGGGCATTTCGTTGCCAACTTCTAGAGCACTCGCGACTGCCCGCCGGCTGCGGGTGACCTGAGGCGCATCAAGCAGCATCCAGGGGAGATCCTGCAAAAGTACATCTAGCGCTTCAACAACATTCGTCTCAAGATGCCAAAGGTAAGGTATCGGACGATGCCATCATCTCCGCGTTCACTGATGGCGTCCATGATGTCAAGATGAAGGAGGAGCTCCCCATACATGAGGACCTATGCACGGCCCTGGAGATGTTCAACATGGCGACCAAGTGCGCAAGAGCTAAGGAGGGACGCCTCTCCCTCCCTGAGCTCCCTGAAGCCGATCCAGAGGACAAGAAAGCCAAGGCCAAGGACTTGAAGCGCAAGGGGGCAGCCGTGCTTGTGGCTGAGCCAGAGATGAAGCATGGTTGTGATCACCCGGAGTCATCCAAGGGAAGCCGCCCGTTCTGCGTCTTCCACAACATGCACAACCACAACACCAATGACTGTCAGGAGCTCAGGGCCATCCTCTACAGGCGCCTCGGTCGTTGCCCCGAGCGCAACAATCGAGGCTACAGCCGTGGAGGAGGCCAATGTGGAGGACGCTGGGACGACCGTGGCCCCCTCTAGGAGTGGCGCGACCAGCCTCGTGAGGACCGTTGGTAGGGCCAGCCTCGCGAGGGCCCCTAGAGGGGCCAACCTCATGAGGATCGCCCTCAGGGCAACATTGGCCTCCCTCTACTGCCACCACCACCAAGAAGGAACGACAACCACCACCAGGACGAGGGGGCTGGGGGCTTCTAGGAACCTTGTGCCATCACCTGCATCCTCGGCGGCACTCAGGACCCTGCCTCTCATCGCATCTTCAAGCCGTTTGTCGTGAGGTGAACACGACCCTTCCCAAGCTCGAGGCCTCGCGTCCGCTCAGGTGGTCCAAGTGCACCATCACTTTCAGCTTGTCCGACCAGCTCAAGTGTGTGGCAACTGCCGGCACCCTCCCGATGCTTTGCTCGCCCGTCATCAGCAACGTACGCATCACCAAGACCCTCATCGATAGCAGTGCGGGGCTCAATGTTCTATCCATCGAGACCTTCGACCGACTCCAGGTGCCATATGACCAGCTGCAACCCACCATGCCCTTCTCAGGAGTGACCGACCGCTCCACCACCCCGATAGGGCAGATCCGCCTCCCTGTCACCTTTGGCACTCACGACAACTACCGCACAGAGCTCATCGACTTCGACGTTGCCCACATCCATCTTCCTTACAAAGCCATCCTTGGGTATCCGGCCCTGGCCAAGTTCATGGCAGTGACTCATCATGGTTACAATGTCCTCAAGATGCCAGGTAGACGCGACGTCATCACGGTCGCCTACGAGGAGAAGGACGCAGTGTGCTCTCTCAAGCGCGCCTACCAGGCTGCAACGGTCGAGAACCCAGACGACGAAGGTGCCATCTACCCTCCTGAGGCTATCCCCAAGAAGAAGAAGAAGAAGAAGAAGCTTCTCAGCCAAGAACCTCAGGGGAGCGGTGTGTCCAACGTTACCACCTCAGGACCTACGCCCACGAACGGGGCGCCTCCTTTCCTCGCATAGGAAGGCGTGCCCGACGCCCCTCTCAGGCTGGGCTCAGGGGCTCTTCTCTGGAGGGCCTCTGACCTAGCCAACGTCACAAGGGAGGCGCTCGGGCACCACGTGAAGGCGTGCTTCATCGCGCGTCTCCGCTAGGAAGGCACAAGGCACGGGGTGTCAGGTGCTCAGGAGTTCATCACCAAGGCAGTCGAGGAGCTTCAAGAGACGAGAGCCATGCGCGGCGACTGCCGCCCACCACCCGGCGCGGCTCCTTGTTCTGGCGAGGACAGCGAGTTGCACGCCCGCGTCAACATCCCTGGGCTCAACACGGCAGCATCTCAGGAGCGCTTCTGGCCGTCCCGCTTTGGCCGGTGCGAGGGTCCCCCTCATAGCTACGTTCACATGCCTTTTGGCTTGTTGAACGCGGCTGTTACGTTCCAGCGCCACATGCGGAGCATCATGGCGGCTCAGGAGGCCAGGCACCAGGCAACTCAGGAGGCCAGGCACCAGGCGGCTCAGGAGGCCAGGCACCAGGCGGTCCTGGCGGAGATGGTGACGGTTCTTCACGAGCCTCCCAGGCCTCCAGAGCCTCTTGAGGTTCAGGGCCAAGATGTCTCATGAGGAGCGACTACTTCAGCACGCGCCTTCAGCTACTTCAACATCTCTTCAGCAATGTTACTAGGTGATATCTTTTGGTTTACTCAGTTGGGGGCGCCCCTCAGGCCGCATCATCCCCAGGCTGCATGGATCTATCCCTGTGGCATGAATAATTTTCCACATCTATTAGAACTAGCTCTACTCTATCCATGACATAGTTATCATCCACTTGCTTGTCATTTATCACCCTTTGCGGCCTCCCGCGTTGCTGACCGGCCTCTTGCTCATCCCGCAACGGGGGCTACACATGTTGGCACGACGCTTGTGCTCGGGTCCCTCCTTGCAACGCTGACAAACCTGAGAGATTGAGCTCTGGCTCGCGACCTGCCCCGCGCACATCACCTCACCAGATCCTCAGTGCCTTCATCTTCTTGCAGAAAGATCAGCTGCAGGACTTCAGGCGCAAGTAGCACTCTCTTCTTGGACTAACCAGCAGGAATCCCTGGAGCTCGGCTACAGGCAGCCCCACCGCCCGCCCCTTTTTCACGCAGTTCCCTTGCACGTTAAAGGTGAGGGGGTCCTGAGCACCGCGCCTCAAGATCTTCTACTGACTCTCCAGCCCTCACCCCCTGGCCTTGACCACAGCATCATGACCTAGCATACCAGTGGCGGCTGAGCCTCGCTCGAGGGTCAGGACCCGAGGACGTAGAGCACTCAGATGAGCGGGGAAGAGAGAGGCCGGCATGACCCCTGTCTGGAAGCATAATCATTAATGCGCAATTAGGCACCGTGCAAAAGGAGTCACCATAGGCCCGTTAAGATAAGTCACCTACACATATCAGCGTGAACACGTTGTCTGAAATTCTGACTCTGCAATCTCGCTCTGGCAACACCACATTCCTTTTTGACCTCTAGGAAACTGCTTGCATGCCAAAGGGAACCTCCTGATCATCGCGCCTCAGGAGCTCTCACCAGACCTTGGGGCGCTCACCTCCTGGCCTTGACCACAACATCATGACCTGGCATACCAGCGATGGCCGAAGCCTGCCTGGGGACCGGGACATGCCAGCGTAGAGAGCAAAGCTACCACGAGAACGAAAAGGGGGAACGATGCCGAAGCAAGATACACAGCCACAACCTTATACTAGGAGTAATAAACTTCGGAGCAAAAGTATTACAATTTTTTACATACCCCCACGGGTTTTGTCATGATTTTGTGCAGGAAAACAAAAGAAGGAAGCTTCGAGGGACCCTGGCTCCTGGGCAACATGGACGACGCTGAGTGGACATCGCGGCCGCACTCTGGGCACGGCGTGAGCTCAGAGGCACATAGCTGTCGTCGCTGGACTCCGGGGACTCGCTAGGCTCGGGAGAGTCGCTTGATTCCTAGGAGTCGCCCCTGCTGCTAGAGGGGCTGTCGGCGAGACCGGAGGCAGGCTCAAAGATCGCGGACCCGCCACGTGGGCTGCTTCCTCCGGGGCAGCACTCCGGCCGTCGGCCTTCCTCGTCGAAGACCATGAAGAACAGCGTGGATGTTCCATCGTACTCGAAGTGGATGGCGAGAGCCCCATCCGCGCGGCAGGCCTGGGCGACCTCGCCCCATCCTCGAGTCATGAAGATGCCGCCCGGGGGACAGCCTCGACCTCCGTCCCCGTGGCCAGGCTGCAGCACCTAGCGTGCTACAGCCACAACTCGAGCGGCCCCCTTGGCAGCATCTTCTCGACAAAGAACCATGGGAACCAGATCCACATGCGCGGCGGCATTGCCGCCCACACCACGAACTCGCGCGAGGAGCCCTCAGCGTAGGTTCTCGGGCCAGCTAGCCGTGTAGCCTCGGCCTGGCCACCATGGCCGTGGCCCGTGCAGCGCTGGGCACTGCCGCCCTCTCAGTGGCCCTGCGGATGGGCGTACAGAGGGAGTGGGAAGCCAGGCGGTGGCCGCCCGTACTAGGGCCGCGTCACCTCCTGCCTTTCACCAGCATCACGAGGGCGGCTGAACCTCTTCTTTGGCGAAAGCGGGTCAGGCTCCTCCGGAGGGGCCTTTCCCTTTTCTGCCACGGAGTACCTTCTGATCGGTGCCATGGGAGCTATGGAAAGACGACAACACAAGGAAGAAGAAGTAGCGGGCGGCAAGAAGACTGGGATGAGAAAGAGGGGCTCCGCCCCGCCCCTCATTTATATCTTGAGGGAGGCCAACCGCCGACCTCCACGATCCCGCATAACGATGTTTTTCTCTGCATGCAGTGGAGTCTCGTCAAGTTGAACGGCTATCGATGCAAACATGGGGAAGCGGAGACGCCCACGTCTCATCAATCGCCATACGTCGACCAAGGCCGCAGACGGTTAGGGCCCGCGGTGCTCCGCACTTGCCCTTTGGCTTCGCCTTGAAGCCAAGTTCGAGCGCGCCTTGGGCCCGGGGGTTACTGTCGGCAGTTTGGGAACAGGGGTACCCAGACTTGCCTGCCTGCGGCCCAAGGCGTGGCTCCATCGACGACCTGGTATGGCCCAGCTTCAACATCAACAACTCAAGACCCTTGTGAGGGGCCAAGCCTCGCGAGGTGGACGACACCAAGAGCTCCACGAGGGGTGGCCTCCCCAGGCTGGCTCCTGAGGAGCGGAGATCTATGCAAGGAGCCCCTCGCGACGTTCAGATGATGTGATCCGTGACAACCAAGGCCAGGCGGGCGCCAGCGGGCGCAGCATGCTAGTTTCCTCTTTGGTGCTAAGGAGGCAAGCGCAGGTGCGGAGTCTCGAGGAATCAAGCAAAGGTTTCCATTCCGGTGCAACAAGACCAAGACCGCCAAGACGGCAAGACGTATGTCATCGCTGAGCCCACTGCGGCGTCACCGCCAGAGCCTTTTGCAGTCGAAGACCACTTTTGCCCGGATAGCATGTACTAGTTGTCTCCCTACGAATTTGGCCGTTGTGGGATCCCTTCCCACCTTCATTTGGGAAGAGGACCAAGGCCACTATAAATAGGACCTAGCCACCACCATAGAAGGGGGACGGGCGGATCATTCAAATCATCCTCACACCGACCAGCTCATCGAGCACAAGAACACCTCTCCTCCGGAGGCTGTTCTCCATTGTACTACTTCATCCTCAGCCCCTCGAGGCCAATCCACCACAAAGCAAGAGTAGGGTTTTACTCCGCAAGGTGGCCCGATCCTGGGTAAACTGCTGTGTCTCTTGTCCATTCGGTTCGTTGAGCTAGGTCGAGAGATTAGCGAGCAGGCAGACTGGGGAGGATGTTCTTCGCATGCACCCCAGAGTTCGAACCTCTCAACGGTCTGCGAAACCCGAAATCCGATAGAGCTGCCGGTCCAGGGCGATGTGCATCAATTGCTGGAAGGTTGCGCCAGCATTTGTGTAGCCCGGACGACATGCATCCGTAGCAGTACACCCCGAATGGGGAGAGAAAGGCTGTTTCCTGAACGTCCTGCACCGCTATCTTGATCTGGTGGTAGCCCGAGAAGGCGTCTAGGAAGCACAGCAAGTCGCACTCGGCAGTGGAGCCGACGATCTGGTTGATGCGTGGAAGAGGGAAAGGGTCCTGAGGGCAAGCTTTGTTGAGGCTTGTGAAGTCAACCCACATGCGCTCCTTTCCGCCCTTTTGGGGGACAATGACTGGGTTGGCCAACCAATCCAGGTGCCGTACTTCCCAAATGATGTCAGCTTCTTCAGCTTGTGGACCTCCTGGACGATGAACGATTGCTTCTCCGCGGTTTGCCGCCACGCCTTTTGCTTCATCGGGCATGCGCCGGGGCACACCATCAAATGGTGTTCTATCACGTCTCGTGGGATGCCAACCAAGTCCCTCGCCTCCCACACAAATACATCCTTGTTCGCATGGAGGAAAACGACCAGTGCTGCTTCCTGATCTGGGGGGAGGCCAGCACCTATGGTGAAGGTGGGGCCTGACCCCCGTCATCGACTGGCACTTGCTTCGTCTCGGCTTGATCCTGAGAGGCAATTGCTTCTTCTCCATGGGTGCGGCCTCCGGGTCCCCCGGAGCACCCTCAGCGTCTAGTCGTGCAGCCGCCGCAGCCTTGAAAGCAAGCTTGAGGGCCAGGAGTGCATCCTTGGTGTCCCCCACCAAAGTGAGGGTGCCGCTGCTCCCAGACATCTTTATGACGTTGTAGCCGGGGTGCGTCGCCGCCATTAACTTGGCAAGGGTCAGATACCAAAGGATGGGCTTGTACGGGAGGCAAATGTGGGCGATGTCGAAGTCGATGAGCTTGGTGTGGTAGTTGTAGCACGTGCCGAAGGTGATGGGGAGGCGGATCTGCCCCAGGGGAACGATGGAGTCGTCGACCATCCTTGAAAAGGGCCAGGTGGGGGCGAGCCAGTCGTAAGGCACTTGGAGCAGGTCGAAGGCTTCCAAGGAGAGGACGTTGAGGCCAGCACCGCCGTTGATGAGGGTCCCGGTGACCGCAAAACTGCTGATGGGGGGTGTGCACAGCAGGGGGAGCATGACGGCGCTGACCGTAGTCTTGGGGTGATCCTTGGAGTCGAAGGTGATGTCGGTCTCCAGCACCGCCCGGCCTGGAGGGGCCCCCTGCCGCGGTTGGGCGGCCCTCACCTCTTGGAAGAGCTACTTGCCATGGCGGCTTGAGGCTGGTGCCTGCGACCCACATAGGATGGCCGCAACAGCGTGGGGTGCTGGTGCCCCGAAGCGCGCGATGAACAGATCATGCAACTCCTCCCAGGAGGTCACTGAAAGCTTCGGTAGGTTAAGCATCCAGGAGCGCGGCACGCCCGTGAGAGCCATGGGGAGCCAGTTCGCCATAGCCTTGTCATCGCTGTTCGCTGCCTCGATGCTCAGCTCGTACAAATAGAGGAACTCTGCGGGGTCCCCCGCATTGTCGTACCACGGGGGCAGCATCGGCCTGAACTTCGGCGACCACCGCACCTTCCACAGGGCGGGGGAAAAGGCTCGGTGACCCATGATGTCTCCGAACACGCCCGATGGCCCGACGGGCGGGGCGACGCCTGCCATAGCGAAGCGCAACCGACAAAGAGGCAGAGCTTCGACACGCCCCTACCTGGCGCGCCAAATGTCGGATTCAGGGCTCCGCTGACCCAAGAAAGTCCAAACTCTAGGCGTGTTCATAGAACCCAACCAATCCAGCCAACCAGCTCGTCACCCCACGGCCTAGCTCGATGAACAAGGGAGAAGATGAACATAGCAGTTTACCCAGGTTCGGGCCACCTTGCGGTGTAAAACCCTACTCCGACTTTGTGGTGGATTGGCCTCACGAGGGGCCGAGGATGAACTAGTACAAGGGATGAACAACCTCGCAAGGTCTAATCTTATGAGGGTGTCATCGGTCCTCTTCCCCCAAAACGTAGGCGGGAAGGGATCCCATAGTGGCCGATTTGAAAGGGGACAAGTAGTACATCTTATCCTAGAAAAGGTGGTCTTCACCTGCAAAGCTTCTGGTTGTGACGCTGCGGTGGGCTCAGCGATGACATCCGTCTGGCCATCCTGGCGGTCTTGGCCTTCTTGCACTGGAATGGAAACCTTTGCCAGATTCCTCGAGAACCCATCCCTACGCTTGCCTCCTTAGCACCAAAGTGAAAACTGCCTCTTCTTCGCCCGCGGGCGCCTACCTAGCCTTGGTCGCCATGGCTTGCGTCATCGCAGCCTCAAGAGGTGGGTACCCGCATAGAAATCTCCGCTTCTCGGGAGGTCGCCTGGGGAGGCTGCTCCCTCCGGAGGTCTTGGTGTCGTCCGCCTCGTGAGGCTTGCCCCCTTGCGAGGGTCTTATCTTGATGGCCTTGAAGATGGGCCGTACTAGCCGCCGAAGGAGCCATGCTATGGGCTGCATGCAGGCAAGTCTGGGTACCCTGGTTCCCAGAAAGCCGACAGATGTCCTCCATAAGCTTCGGAGTGATATTTCCGTAGGATTTGTTCCTGTTCATGCTCAGGTACTGTCGGATTCAGGGCGCTGCAGACCCAATAAGGTTCGAATCTGGGGCATGTGCGAAGATCTCAACCTCTCAAGCTCAGAGGCCGTCGCCCCACAGCCTAGCCTAGCCGGATTCGCGTGAACAAGGAAGAAGATGAACATGGTAGTTTAGCCAGGTTTGGGCCACCTTGCGGTGTAAAACCCTACTCCTGGTTTGTAGTGGATTGGCCTCACAAGGGGCTGAGGATGAACTAGTACAAAGGATGAACAACCTCGCCAGGGCAACTCTGGTACGGGTGGAAAGGGTAGGATCGGATCCGGATGCCTCTATATGGTGGTGGCTAACCTATATTTATAGTGGCCTTGGTCCTCTTCCCTCAAAACTTAGGCGGGAAGGGATCCCACAACGACCAATTTGAAAGGGGGCAAGTAGTACATCTAATCCGAATGAAAGATGGTCTTCACCTACAAAGCTTCTGGTTGTGACGCAGCGGTGGGCTCGGTGATGACCTACGCCTTGCCGAGTCTATGGTCTTTGTTTTGTAGCACCGGAATGGAAATCTTTCGGAGATTCCTCGGGAACCCATGCCTGTCCTTGCCTCCTTAGCACCAAATAGGAAACTGCCTCCTCTGCGCCCGCTAGCGCCCGTCTGGCCTTGATCGTCATGTCTCACGTTATCGTAGCCTCGTCAGGCTGGGTACCGGCATAGAAATCTCCGCTCCTCGGGGGGTCTTGGCGTTGTCTGCCTCGCTAGGTTTGGCCCCTCGCGAGGGTCTCATCTTGACGGTCTTGCAAATGGGCCATACAAGTCTGTCGAGGGAGGCACGCCGTGGGCCACAGGAAGGCAAGTCTGGGGTATCCTTGTTCCCAGAACACCGACAGTAGCCCCCGGGCCCAAGGCACGCTTGGGCTGGGTACGAGGCGAAGCCAAGGGGCAATGGTGAAGCGTTGCGGGCCCCAATCACCTACAGACCAGCTTGACGCATGATATGTCTCCAACGTATCTACTTTTCCTAACGCTTTTCCTCTTGTTTTGGACCCTAATTTGCATGATTTGAATGAAACTAACCCCAGACTGACACTGTTTTCAGCAGAACTACCATGGTGATGTTTTTGTGCAGAAATAAAAGTTCTCAGAATGGAACGAAACTTCGCGAGGATTTTTTATATCAATAATAATAATATCTGGAGCCAAGACCCACCAGAGGGGGGGCACCTCGGAGAGCATAATGCACCAGAGCGCGCCCCCCTCTCCTTGCGCGCCCAGGTGGGTTGTACCCACCTGGTGGCCCGCAGACCCTTAAACCGACGCTATAAAATCCTATTTTTCTAGAAAAAAATCAGGGAGAAAGAATTATTGCGATCCATGAGACGGAGCCGCTGTCACCTCCTGTTCTTTATCGGGAGGCCAAATCTGGAGTCCGTTTGGGGCTCCGGAGAGGGGGATCTTCATTCTTCGTCATCACCATCCCTTCTCCATCGCCAATTCCATGATGGTCCCCATCGGGAGTGAGTAATTCCTTCGTAGGCTCACTGGTCAATGAGGAGTTGGATGAGATTCATCATGTAATCGAGTTAGTTTTGTTAGGGCTCGATCCCTAGTATCCATTATGTTCTAAGATTGATGTTGCTATGACTTTTCCATGCTTAATGCTTGTCACTTTGGGCCCGAGTGACATGATTTCAGATCTGAACCATTTATGTTATCACCATTATATCCATGTTCTAGATCCGATCTTGCAAGTTATAGCCACCTACTACGTGTTATGATCCGGCAACCCCAGAGTGACAATAGCCGAGACCACTCCCGGCGATGACCGTAGTTTGAGGAGTTTATGTATTCACTACGTGTTAATGCTTGGTTCCGGTTGTCTATTAAAAGGAGGCCTTAATATCCCTTAGTTTCCAACATGGACACCGCTGCCACGGGATGGTAGGACAAATGATGTCATGCAAGTTCTTTCCATAAGCACGTATGACTATTTATGGAATACATGCCTACATTATATTGACAAACTGAAGCTAGTGCCGTATCGCCCTAGGTTATAACTTTCTCATGATGAATATCATCCAACAAGTCACCGATCCAATGCCTACGAATTTATATTATATTGCTCTTGCTAAGTTACTACTGCTATCATCACTATTACACTTGCTACAAAATTACTACTATCATTGTTACCGTTACTACTGCTACTATTATCAAAACTATCATATTACTTTGCTACTCATCACGTTGCTGCAGATAATTAATCTCCAGGTGTGGTTGAATTGACAACTCAGCTGCTAATACCTTCAAATATTCTTTGGCTCCCCTTGTGTCAAGTCTATAAATTTGGGTTGAATACTCTACCCTCGAAAACTATTGCGATCCCCTATACTTGTGGGTTATCAAGACCTTTTTCTGGCGCCGTTGCCGGGGAGCATAGCTATATTTGTTGAGTCACTTGGGATTATTATCATATTATCACTATGAAGAATCGGAAGGATGCTAAGACCAAGATATTTCCCTCAAAGACGAGGGGAGGTAAGGAACTACCATCCAGTTCTGCTTTAGATTCACCTTCTTTTACAAGTAAACTTGCAACACCACCACATGCTATTAATTCTGATATGTCGCAAGTTATTGATGATGCTACTTCTGTTATGGATAATGCTTATGATGATTCTAGTACCTTGCTTAATGATGATGTGCCACTTGGTGAATTTCTTGATAAACAAATTGCTAGAGTTATACAACATGATGTTGTTGAATCTGATGATGAGCTTGAAACCGAAACTCCTGAAACACATGCTAGAATTAGCCCTCCTAGATATGAATTGCCTAAGGTACCGGAAGGTTATGTTATGAGTGAAGAAACAACTAGAGATATTCTTGCTTGTAGAGATAGAGATGATCTAGAGAAATTATTATGCAAGTATAAAGGAAAATCTCTGAATGCTAGAATGAAATGTGATCCTAAGTTTGCTACTTTACCTACCTTTATTAATGATAAGGATTATGAATTCTCTATCGACCCAGAGTTAATTACTTTGGTTGAATCTGATCCTTTCCATGTTTATGAAAATGAAACTGTTGTGGCACATCTTACTAAGTTGAATGACATAGCCACCCTTTTTACTCATGATGAGAAGACTCGCTACTACTTTATTCTCAAATTATTTCCTTTATCATTAACTGGTGATGCTAAAGCTTGGTACAATACTCCTGCTCCTGGTTGTGTGCGTAGTCCCCAGGATATGATTTATTACTTATCTGAAAAATGTTTTCCTGCTCATAAGAAACAAGCTACCTTATAGGAAATATTTAACTTTGTTCAAATTAAAGAAGAGGGTCTCCCACAAGCTTGGGGGAGGCTTTGCCAATTACTTAATGCTTTGCCTGATCATCCTCTTAAGAAAAATGAAATACTTGATATCTTCTATAATGGACTAACCGATGCTTCTAGGGACTTCCTAGATAGTTGTGTTGGTTGTGTTTTCAGGGAACGAACTGTTGGACAAGCTGAAGAATT
Organism: Triticum dicoccoides; assembly: GCF_002162155.2. NCBI lineage: Eukaryota > Viridiplantae > Streptophyta > Magnoliopsida > Poales > Poaceae > Triticum > Triticum dicoccoides. The sequence goes on along the minus strand of NC_041384.1, from coordinate 333,588,298 downwards.
ATTGAATAATATATTGAAAAATTATGATGATTGGACTCTTCCTGAACCACCTCCTAAACCCACTCTGAAGAAGAGGGGTATACTATATCCCAGTCCTGAAGATATGCAAGAGGCAAAGAAATCTATGAAGGAAAATGTATTAAAGTTGAGGATGTTAAAATTTACCTGCTATTGAAGAAATACATGGTCTTAATACACCACCACTGCCTAAGGTGGTAGAGGTAAATTCTCTTTTGAAGTTCAATGATAATGACAATCCTCACAATATGCACCCTAGTCAATACATTTATGAGTTTGAAAATTATATTAGAAAATAAGATCACTTCAATGCATATGTTATGAAACAATTGAAATACAATTCTGATATGATTTCTCACTTGAGTGACTTGTTATTTAGAATATCAAATGATGTTAGAGGTGTTGGAAAGCATGCTTGTATGGTTCAAACTCAGTAAGAACAAGTTGCTAAATCTCAAAGAGAGTTGCCTGATGTAATGAATAATAATATGCATGACTTTGTTGTTAGAGTTGCAACTAGAGGAGGTAAAATGACTCAGGAACCACTTTATCCTAAGGGACACCCAAAAAGAATTAAACAAGATTCACAAAGATCCAACACTAGTGCACCTAGTCCTTCTAGAAAGAAAAAGAAAAAGAAAAAGATAGGACTTTGCATGCTCCTACTGAACCCAACATAGAAAAACCTCCTGATAATGATAATGAAGTTTCTATCTCTGATGTAGAAACTCAGTCTGGTAATGAACATTCACCTAGTGATAATGAAAAATATAATGCTAATGTTCATGAAGACTCTCAACCAAATAATAAAGAACCACACAATGATGTTGGGATAGAACCACCTGTTGATCTTGATAACCCACAACCTAAGAATAAAAGATATGATAAAAGAGACTTTTTTGCTAGAAAACATGGTAAAGAAAGAGAACCGTGGGTTCAAAAACCTATGCCTTTTCCACATTAGTCAAACTAAAAGAATGATGATGAAGAATTTGAATGTTTTGCTGAAATGCTGAGGCCAGTCTTTTTGCGTACTTGCTTGACTGATATCTTGAAAATGCCTCCTTATGCAAAGTATATGAAAGACATCATCACAAATAAGAGAAAAATAACGGAAGATGAAATCTCCACTATGCTTGGTAATTATAGTTTTAAATATGGAGTACCTAAAAAACTTGGAGATCCGGGAATACCAACTATACCTTGCTCTATCAAAAATAATTATGTGAAAACTTCTTTGTGTGATTTTGGAGTTGGTGTTAGTGTTATGCCTTTCTCCTTATATAAAAGACTTGATTTGAATAAACTCACACCTACTGAAATATCTTTGCAAATGGCTGATAAATCAACTGCCATACCTATCGGTATCTATGAGGATGTGCCCGTTGTTGTTGCTAATGTTACTATTTTGACTGACTTTGTTATACTTGAGGTGCCCGAGGACGACAACATGTCAATTATCCTTGGTAGACCCTTCTTGAATGCTGCAGGGGCTGTTATTGATTGCAATAAAAGCAAGGTCACTTTTCATATCAATGGTAATGAGCATACGGTACACTTTCCGAAGAAACAATTCCAAGTGAATGGTATTAATTTTATTGAAAAATCTCCGACAATCACTATTGGAAGTTTTTAAATACCTCTACCTACTGTCAAAAAGAAATATGAAATGCTTATTGTTGGGACATTCATATCCCCATTGAGGGAACTTAGTGATTTGCGAAAGTTCTTCGGTTTCATGCTAATCGAAGTGGTTGTTAATAAGACTTGATCAACCTTATTAATGGATCATTTTTGAACGGTATGAAGTTGATGAATTTAGTAAGCACCACCTTCTGTCCCTACTTTTTATTCTCTGTTTTTATTAGTTAAATAAAATAAAATGCCATGTTTTGTCTGTTTTTTGATTTTCCCGTGCAATAATAAAAAAATGACCCATAAATAAAAGTTCTTAGAATGCCCTAAAAATTTAATACAATTCTTTTCTGAATATTTAGTTTTTTTTGGTGCAAATAACATCAGAGGGAGGTGCACCAGGTGGGCACAACCCACCTGGGCGTGCCAGGACCCCTAGGCACGCCCTGGTGGGTTGTTGTCCCAACGTGGGCCCACTCACTTATCTCTTCATACCACATCATCATCTACCTCCAGAAAAAAAATCTCCATTGCTATCTCTCCCGTGTTCTTGCTCTTAAACCCATGGATTTCGATCTCTTTGCTCGAAGCTCCATTCTCGAAACTGTTTCGAGGGATTGTTGCTTGGTATGTGACTCCATCGTTTGTCCAATTAGTTTTTGTTTTAGTGGTTTATATTTTGAATAATTAGCTACTCTTGGTGCTGCTGTAGATGAGCTTGCATGTTGAATTCTTAGTGTTCTAAGTAGTTTGAATGCTTGCTTTGGCCTCTATGTATCCCTATGAGTAGTTGGTATCATTTTTGTGAAGTTTTGTTGAGAAAATTTTGTGGGCTAATAAATTTCAGAATTTTGTTCATAGGAAAACCATGAATATCTTTAGGAAGTTTGGCTCTAAGAAGAACTCCAAGGGTGTTATTGGGGAGTCGTCTGATAGTGATCTCTAGGAAGATGGACAAAAGCTGTTGGCAGAAATACACGGGGGGATATGTGGCTCACACATAGGATTACGGCAAGGTTTTCCAGCAAGGTTTTCCAGCAAGGTTTCTTTTGGCCCACTGCCCTCCAGGGTGCAACTCAGCTAGTAACCAAGTGCGAAGCATGCCAGTTATATTCAAAACAGTCACATCAGCTAGCTCAAGCTCTTTAAACAATCACTCTCTCCTGGCCCTTCTCGGTTTGGGGGGCTCGACATACTGAGCCCCTTTCCCTGTGTTGTCAGGGGCTTTGAGTACTTGTACGTGGCAATCGACAAGTTCACAAAGTGGCCAGAAGTATAACTAGTGAGGAAGGTGAATGCACAGCCAGTCGTCAAGTTCTTTAAAGGACTAATTTGCCGTTTTGGAGTACCTAATAGGGTAACCATCGACAAAGGCACACAGTTCACCAGTCGCGCCTTCATGCGGTACCTTGACGACCTTGGGAGCAAGAACTGTTTTGCATCAATTGCCCATCCAAGGATCAACGACCAAGCTAAAAGGGGAAGTGCTGAAGTGCTGTGATGGCTCAAAACAAGAACTTTTAACAGGTTGCACAAGTGTGGAAGATACTGGATTGATGAGTTACCAGTGGTTCTTTGGTCAATCACAACGACACCAAATTGAGCTACTAGCCAGACACCTTTCTCTCTACTCTATGGGGAAGAAGCAGTGCTCCCCACGGAACTCATGTACAGGTCACCTCGAGTGCTCATTATGACGAGGTTGAGCAACATCGGATGCGGCAAGATGACGCTACGCTCCTTGATGAAGATCGTCTCAGTGCTGTTGTACGTGCTGCATGTTACCAGCAAGCCTTGCACCGCTACCACAATCACAAGGTTAATGCCAAGCGCCTTGAGGAAGGCGACCTTGTTCTTCAGCGAGTTTAGTCCACAAAAATTCAAACAAGTTGACGCCTTGTCGTTTGAAACTTTGTCGGTATTTCCCCAAAGAGGAAGGGATGATGCAGTACAACTACAGTAGGTATTTCCCTCAGTTGTGAAACCAAGGTATCAACCTACTAGGAGAACCAAGCAACACTATGTAAACAATAACTGCATACAAAGAACAAATACTTGCAACCCGACACGTGTGAGGGGTTATCAGTCCCTCTTCGGGTAAAGGCGCCAGAAATTGTCAAGTTGTCGGGATAAATTTGTGGTAGATTGGATAAATAGAGCTCAATAAAACGTGAAATAATAGATGCAAATAAAAAGTGCAGCAAGGTGTTTTGGGGTTTTTGAAATAATGTATCTAAAAAACGTGAATAAAAATAGGTCTCAAAGCAAATATGATGAAGAATAGACACCGAGGCGTAGATTTCACTAGTGGCTTCTCTCAAGAAATAGCACACGGCGGGTAAACTAATTACAATTGAGCAATTGATAGAAAATTGAATAGTTATGAGGATATCCAAGGCAATGATCAATATATATCGGCATCACGTCCAAGATTAGTAGACTGACTCCTGCCTGCATCTACTACTATTACTCCACACATCAACCGCTATCCAGCATGCATCTAGTGTATTATGTTTACGGAGAAACGGAGTAATGCAATAAGAACGATGACATGATGTAGACGAGATCTATTCATGTAGGAATAGCCCCCATCTTGTTGTCCTTAATAGCAACGATACATGCGTGTCTTGCTGCCCTTTTTGTCACTGGGAAAGAACACCGCATGATCAAACCCATCACAAAGCACCTCTTCCCATGGCAAGAAAAATTGATCTAGTTGGCCTAACTAAACCACAGATTCGAAGAAGAAATATGAGGCTATAAATAATCACGCATATAAAAGAACAAAAGAAGACTCAAATAATATTAATGGATATAAATCTGATCATAAACTCAAAGTTCATCGGATCCCAACAAACACACCGCAAAAAGAGTTACATCAAATAGATCTCCAAGAGACCATTGTATTGAGAATCAAAAGAGAATTAGGAAGCCATCTAGCTACTGCTTATGGACCCGTAGGTCTATGACGAACTACTCACGCATCATAGGAGAGGCACCAATGAGGATGATGTACCCCTCCATGATGGTGTTTAGACTGGATCTCGTTGTTCTAGAACTTGCGGTGGCTGGAATTGTGTTTCGTCGACTACCCTAGAGTTTCTGGAATATTTGGGGATTTATATAGCGAAGAGGCGGTGCGGGAGGTCACCGAGGGGGCACAACCCCCTGGGCGCGCCTGGGTGTCCTAGCGCAATATGGTGGGTTGTGCCCACCTCGGGCCTCCCCTCTAGTACATCTTTAGCCAACTGGGTGTCTTCCGGTCCAGAAAATTCTCCATAAAGTTACGCTGCGTTTGGACTCCATTTGGTATTGATTTTTTGCGAAGTGAAAAACAAGCAAAACACAACAACTAGCACTGGGCACTATGTCAATAGGTTAGTCCCAAAAAATGGTATAAAGTTGCTATAAAATGATTGTAAAACATCCAAGAATGATAATATAACAACATGGAACAATAAAAAATTATAAATACGTTGGAGACGTATCAACATCCCCAAGCTTAATTCCTGCTCGTCCCCAAGTAGGTAAATGATAAAAACAGAATTTTTGATGTGGAATGTTGCCTAACATGTTCATCACATATTCTTTTCTTTTGTAGCATGGAAATTTGGAATTTTATATGGTTCAAAGCAATAGTCTAGTTTTGACATGAAGATTTCAATACTCAAGCATATCAATAAGCAACCATATCTTTCAAAATATCAACACTAAGGAAAGTTATCCCTAGACAATCATGCTCAATCATAGATCCATTCCTAAAACACACTCACATATTAGCTACATCCAATGCTCAAGGATGATCATAGTGCTCCCTAGTTGGTGCTTTATAAGGGAAGATGGAGACTGAAAATAAAAACAAAATTGCATAAAGTAACTAGATAGGCCCTTCGCAGAGGGAAGTAGGGATTTGTAGAGGTGCCAGAGCTCAAAGCTTAAATTGAGAGATACAAAATATTTTGAGGCATACTTTTCCCATCAAGGAAAATGATCGAGTAATTCCCAACACTCAATTAATGTAGTTCAAATTTGAATTATGCACATTAAATGCGCAAAAACTCAATTAATGTATAAAAAAGGACAAACGAACACAGAATAATTCCAACATTTAGCACGATGCTTCTATTTGGTCTAATCTACCTGTGTAAAAAAATTAAGGCGGGAGAAGGAAGTGTACGTAGGTCGTTGCGCGCACGGAGGTGACACGGTCCCTCTCGGAACCATGAGACTTCTGGAGGGAAGCTCCGGTTTGCAAGAAGCCTACACGAAAGCTTGTCCCAATTCGGCGAAAAAAATTACCGCAGCATCTTGGTCTCATGTCATGACATCATGCCAACTTTCATGATTTTCAGGCGTGTTTTGGATTTACAGGAATTAAAAAACCAAGCTTCTCAATCTTTTCGGCGGACCCATGACGCCCACATGTTTGAATTTCATTCCCATTTATTGCATGGGACCTAGAAATTCACCCACGGACACATATGTGATTTTTCAACCAACTTTGGTGCACTTGAGCATGTGCTTGTATTTCAAATTTGAATTATGCACATCAAATGCGCATAAAATCAATTAATGTATAAAAAAGGCCAAACGAACCCGGAATAATTCCAAATTTTAGCATGATACTTCTATTTGGTCTAATCTTCCTGTGTAAAAAATTAAGGTGGGAGAAGCCAGTGTACGTATGTCGTTTCGCACACGGTGGTGACATGTTCCCTCTTGGAACCACGAGCCTTCTTGAGGGAATCTCCGATTTTCAAGAAGGTTACACCAAAGCTTGTCCCCATTCGGCCAAAAAAATTACTGCAGGATGTTGGTGCCATGTCATGACACCATGCCAAGTTTCATGAGTTGTAGGCGTGTTTTGGATTTTCAGGAATTAAAAATCCAAGTTTCTCAATCTTTCCGGCGGAGCCACGACACCGAGATGTTTGAATTTCATTCCCATTTCTTGCATGGGACCTAGAAATTCACCCAAGGACAGACATGTGATTTTTCAATCAACTTTGGTGCACTGGAGCATGTGCTTGGAGTTCAAATTTGAATTATGCACATTAATTATGCAGAAACTCAATTAATGTATAAAAAGGCCAAACGAATCCAGAATAATTCCAAAATTTAACATGATACCTCTATTTGGTATAATCTGCCTGTGTAAAAAAATTAAGGCGGGAGAAGGCAATGTACGTATGTCGTTTTGCACACGGAGGTGACACGTTCCCTCTCGGAACCACGAGCCTTCTTGAGGGAAGCTCCGGTTTGCAAGAAGCTTACACCAAAGCTTGTTCCAATTCGGCCAAAAAAATTACCACAACATGTTGGTGCCATGTCATGACACCATGCCAAGTTTCATGATTTTCAAGCGTGTTGTGGATTTACAGGAATTAAAAAAAATAAGTTTCTCAATCTTACCAGCGGAGCCACGACGCCCACATGTTTGAATTTCATTCCCATTTCTTGCATGGGACCTAGAAATTCACCCAAGGACACACATGTGATTTTCGACCAACTTTGGTGCACTGGAGCATGTGCTTGTAGTTCAAATTAGAATTATGCACATTAAATGCGCAGAAACTCAATTAATGTATAAAAAGGACAAACCAACAGGAATAATTCCAAAATTTAGCACGGTACTTCTATTTGGTCTAATCTTCCAATGTAAAAAAATTAAGGCGGGAGAAGGCAGTGTACATATGTCGTCTCGCACATGGAGGTGACATGGTCCCTCTCGGAACCATGAGCCTTCTTAAGGGAAGCTCCAGTTTGCAAGAAGCTTGCACCAAAGCTTGTCCCAATTCGGCAAACAAATTACCGCAACATGTTGGTGTCATGTCATGACACCATGCCAAGTTTCATGATTTTCAGGCCTATTTTGGATTTATATGAATTAAAAAACCAAGTTTCTCAATCTTTCCGGCAGAGCCACGAGGCCCACACATTTGAATTTCATTCCCATTTCTTGCATGGGATCTAGAAATTCACCCAAGGACACATATGTGATTTTTCAACCAACTTTGGTGCACTTGAGCATGTGCTTGTAGTTCAAATTTGAATTATGCACATTAAATGCGCATAAACTCAATTAATGTATAAAAAGGCCAAACAAACCCGGAATAATTCCAAAATTTAGCACGATACTTCTATTTGGTCTAATCTTCTTGTGTAAAAAAATTAAGGTGGGATAAGCCAGTGTACGTACGTCGTTTCGCACACGGTGGTGACACGTTCCCTCTTGGAACCAGGAGCCTTCTTGAGGGAAGCACCAATTTGCAAGAAGGTTACACCAAAGCTTGTCCCCATTCGGCCAAAAAAGTTACCACAGGATGTTGGTGCCATGTCATGACACCATGCCAAGTTTCATGAGTTGCAGGTGTGTTTTGGATTTTCAGGAATTAAAAATCCAAGTGTCTCAATCTTTCCAGCTGAGCCACGACGCGCAGATGTTTGAATTTCGTTCCCATTTCTTGCATGGGACCTAGAAATTCACCCAAGGACACACATGTGATTTTTCAACCAACTTTGGTGCACTAGAGCATGTGCTTGGAGTTGAAATTTGAATTATGCACATTAAATATGCAGAAACTCAATTAATGTATAAAAAGGCCAAACGAATCCGGAATAATTCCAAAATTTAGCATGATACTTCTATTTGGTCTAATCTGCCTGTGTAAAAACATTAAGGCGGGAGAAGGCAGTGTACATATGTCGTTTTGCACACGGTGGTGACACGTTCCCTCTCGGAACCACGAGCCTTCTTGAGGGAAGCTCCGGTTTGCAAGAAGCTTACACCAAAGCTTGTCCCAATTCGGCCAAAAAATTACCACAACATGTTGGTGCCATGTCATGACACCATGCCAAGTTTCATGGTTTTCATGCGTGTTGTGGATTTACAGGAATTAAAAAACCAAGTTTCTCAATCTTACTAGCGGAGCCACGACGCCCACATGTTTGAATTTCATTCCCATTTCTTGCATGGGACCTAGAAATTTACCCAAGGACACACATGTGATTTTCGACCAACTTTGGTGCACTAGAGCATGTGCTTGTAGTTCAAATTTGAATTATGCACATTAATGAGAAGAAACTCAATTAATGTATAAAAAGGACAAACCAATCGGAATAATTCCATAATTTAGCACGGTACTTCTTTTTGGTCTAATCTTCCAATGTAAAAAATTAAGGCGGGAGAAGGCAGTGTACGTATGTCGTCTCGCACATGGAGGTGACACGGTCCCTCTCGGAACCATGGGCCTTCTTAAGGGAAGCTCCAGTTTGCAAGAAGCTTGCACCAAAGCTTGTCCCAATTCGGCAAACAAATTACCGCAGCATGTTGGTGTCATGTCATGACACCATGCCAAGTTTCATGATTTCCAGGCCTGTTTTGGATTTATATGAATTAAAAACCAAGTTTCTCAATCTTTCCGGCGGAGCCACGACGCCCACATGTTTGAATTTCCTTCCCATTTCTTGCATGGGACCTAGAAATTCACCGAAGGACACATATGTGATTTTTCAACCAACTTGAGCATGTGCTTGTAGTTCAAATTTGAATTATGCACATTAAATGCGCAAAAACTCAATTAATGTATAAAAAGGCCAAATAAATCCGCAATAATTCCAAAATTTAGCACGATACTTCTATTTGGTCTAATCTTCCTGTGTAAAAAATTAAGGCGGGAGAAGCCAGTGTACGTATGTCGTTTCGCACACGGTGGTGACACGTTCCCTCCCGGAACCACGAGCCTTCTTGAGGGAAGCTCCAATTTGCAAGAAGCTTACACCAAAGCTTGTCCCAATTCGTCCACAAAAATTACCGCAGCATGTTGGTGCCATGTCATGACACCATGCCAAGTTTCATGATTTTAAGGCGTGTTTTGGATTTTCAGGAATTAAAAAGCCAAGTTTCTCCATCTTTCCGGCCGAGCCACAACACCCAAATGTTTGAATTTCATTGACATTTCTTGCATGGGACCTAGAAATTCACCCAAGGACACACATGTGATTTTTCAACCAACTTTTGTGCACTGGAGCATGTACTTGGAGTTCTAATTTGAATTATGCACATTAAATATGCAGAAACTCAATTAATGTCTAAAAAGGCCAAACGAACCCGGAATAATTCCAAAATTTAACATGATACTTCTATTTGGTCTAATCTGCCTGTGTAAAAAAAATTAAGGCGGGAGAAGGCAGTGTACGTATGTCCTTTTGCACACTGAGGTGACACGTTCTCTTTCGGAAGCATGAGCCTTCTTGAGGGAAGCTCCGTTTTGCAAGAAGCTTACACCAAAGCTTGTCCCAATTCGGCCAAAAAAATTACCGCATCATGTTGGTGCCATGTCATGACACCATGCCGAGTTTCATGATTTTCTGGCGTGCTTTGGATTTACAGGAATTAAAAACCCAATTTTCTCAATCTTTCCGGCCGAGCCACGACGCCTACATGTCTGAATTTCATTCCCATTTCTTGGATGGGACCTAGAAATTCACCCAAGGACACACATTTGATTTTCGACCAACTTTGGTGCACTAGAGCATGTGCTTGTAGTTCAAATTTGAATTATGCACATTAAATGCACATAAACTCAATTAATGTATAAAAAGGACAAACGAACCCGGAATAATTCCACAATTTAGCACGGTACTTCTATTTGGTCTAATCTGCCTGTGTAAAAAAATTATGGCGGGAGAAGGCAGTGTACGTATGTCGTCTCGCACACGAAGGTGACATGGTCCCTCTCGGAACCATGAGCCTTCTTAAGGGAAGCTCTAGTTTGCAAGAAGCTTACACCAAAGCTTGTCCCAATTCGGCAACAAATTTACCGCAGCATGTTGGTGTCATCTCATGACACCATGCCAAGTTTCATGATTTTCAGGCCTGTTTTGGATTTATCTGAATTAAAAAAACCAAGTTTCTCAATCTTTCCAGCGGAGCCACGACACCTACATGTTTGTATTTCATTCCCATTTCTTGCATGGGACCTAGAAATTCACCCAAGGACACATATGTGATTTTTCAACCAACTTTAGTGCACTTGAGCATGTGCTTGTAGTTCAAATTTGAATTATGCACATTAAATGCGCAAAACTAAATTAATGTATAAAGAAGGGCAAAAGAACCCGGAATAATTCCAAAATTTAGCACGATACTTCCATTTCATCTAATCTTCGTGTGTAGGAAAATTAAGGAGGGAAAAGGCAGTGTACATATCTTGTTTCGCACACGATGGTGACACGTTCCCTCTCGGAACCACGAGCCTTCTTGAGGGGAGCTCCAGTTTGCAAGCTCCAGTTTGCATGAAGCTTACACCAATGCTTGTCCCAATTCGGCCAAAAAATTACCACAACATGTTGGTGCCATGTCATGACACCATGCCAAGTTTCATGATTTTCAGGCATGTTTTGGATTTACAGGAATTCAAAAGCCAAGTTTCTCAATCTTTCCGGCCGAGCCACGACGCCCACCTGTTTGAATTTCATTCCCATTTCTTGCATGGGACCTAGAAATTCACCCAAGGACACACATGTGATTTTTCTACCAACTTTGGTGCACTGGAGCATGTGCTTGGAGTTCAAATTCTAATTATGCACATTAAATGCGCAGAAACTCAATTAATTTATAAAAAAGGCCGAATGAGCCCGGAATAATTCCAAAGCATGATACTTCTATTTGGTCTAATCTGCGTGTGTAAAACATTAAGGCGGGAGAAGGCAGTGTACGTATGTCGTTTCGCACACGGAGGTGACACGTTCCCTCTCGGAACCAAAGGCTTTCTTGAGGGAAGCTCCGATTTGCAAGAAGCTTACACCAAAGCTTGTCCCCATTCGGCCAAAAAAATTACCGCAGCATGTTGGTGCCATGTCATGACACCATGCCAAGTTTTATGATTTTCAGGCATGTTTTGGATTTACAGGAATTAAAAAACCAAGTTTCTCAATCTTTCTGGCCGAGCCACGACGCCCACATGTTTGAATTTCATTCCCAATTCTTGCATGGGATCTAGAAATTCACCCAAGGACACACATGTGATTTTTCAACCAACTTTGGTGCATTGGAGCATGGTCTTGTAATTCAAATTTGAATTATGCACATTAAATGCGCAGAAACTCAATTAATGTATAAAAAAGGCCAAACGAACCCGAAATAATTCCAGAATTTAGCACGATACTTCTATTTGGTCTAATCTGCCTATGTAAAAAAATTAAGGTGAGAGAAGGCAGTGTACGCATGTCGCACATGGAGGTGAGACGTTCCCTCTCGGAACCACGAGCCTTCTTGAGGGAAGCTCCGGTTTGCAAGAAGCTTACACCAAAGCTTGTCCCAATTCAGCCGAAAAATTTACCACAGCATGTTGGTGCCATGTTATGACACCATGCCAAGTTTCACGATTTTCAGGCGTGTTTTGATGGGTAACGCAGTATTTCAAAAAAAATCCTACGATCATGTAAGATCTATCTAGGAGAAGCATAGCAACGACACGGGAGAGTGTGTCCATGTAATCTCGTAGACCGAAAGCAGAAGCGTTTAGTATCTTGGTTGATGTAGTCGAACGTCTTCGCGATTCAACTAATCCTAGCACCGAACGTACGGCACTTCCGTGTTCAGCACACGTTCAGCTCGATGACGTCCCTCGAGCTCTTGAGCGAGTTGAGGACGAGGGAGAGTTCTGTCAGCACGATGGCGTGGCCACGGTGATGATGAAGTTACCAATGCAGGGCTTCGCCTAAGCACTACGCCGATATGAGTGAGGTGTGTAACTGTGGAGGGGGCACCGCACACGGCTAAGAGAAGACTTGGTGTGCCTTTGGGGTACCCCCTCCCACGTATATAAAGGAGGGGGGAGGAGGCCGGCGGCCAGGGAGGAGGCGCGCCGGGTGTGGGGAGTCCTACGACGACTCCCTAGTCCTAGTAGGATTCCCTCTCGTTTTTTTTCCTTTTGCGGAGTAGCAAAGCGGGAAAGAGAGGAGGGTCGGCGAGGAAAGTGGGGGCACCGCCCCCACCCCTTGTCCAATTCAGATAGGCAAGGGGGCGCCACCTCCTGGCCGGCCCTCTCTCTTCTCCACTAAGGCCCGTGATGGCCCATTAACTTCTTGGGGGGGGGGGGTCCGGTAATCCCCAGTACTCCGAAACTCATCTGAAACAACCCAAACCATTCTAGTGTCCGAATGTAACCTTCCAATATATGAATCTTTACCTCTCGACCATTTTAAGACTCCTCGTCATGTCTGTGATCTCATCAGGGACTCCGAACAAACTTCGGTCATCAAATCACATAACTCATAATACAAATCGTCATCGAACGTTAAGCGTGTGGACCCTACGGGTTGGAGAACTATGTAGACATGACCGAGACACATCTCCGGTGAGTAACCAATAGCAGAACCTGGATGGTCACATTGGTTCCTACATATTCAACGAAGATATTTATCGGTCAAACCGCATAACGACATACGTTGTTCCCTTTGTCATCGGTATGTTACTTGCTCAAGATTTGATCGTCGGTATCACCATACCTAGTTCAATCTCATTATCGGCACTAACTCATTACATTGCTTGCAAGGCTTATAGTGATGAGCATTACCGGGAGGGCCCAGAGATACCTCTTCGATACACGGAGTGAAAAATCCTAATCTCGATCCATGCCAACTCAACAAACACCATCGAAGGCACCTGTAGAGCATCTTTATAATCACCTAGTTACATTGTGACATTTGATAGCACACAAGGTGTTCTTCCGATATTCGGGAGTTGCATAATCTCATAGTCAGCGAAACATGTATAAGTCATGAAGAAAGCAATAGGAATAAAACTAAACGATCATTATGCTAAGCTAACAGACGGGTCTTGTCCATCACATCATTCTCTAATGATGTGATCTCGTTCATCAAATGACAACACATGTCTATGGTTAGGAAACTTAACCATCTTTGATTAACGAGCTAGTCAAGTAGAGGCAAACTAGGGACACTCGGTTTTGTCTATGTATTCACACATGTACTATGTTTCTGGTTAATACAATTCTAGCATGAATAATAGACATTTATCATGGTATAAGGAAATATAAATAATGACTTTATTATTGCCTCTAGGGTCAATAATCTAGATTACATAGTAATGATTCTAACACCCATGGAGTAAGTCAACAGATCTGCAACATTCAGATCCGTATTTATCTTGCAAATCTCTATGTCATCCTCCTCGACTTGATCGCGGATGGAATTGAAGCGTCTCTTGATGTGCTTGGTTCTCTTCTGAAATGTGGATTCCTTTGCCAAGGCAATTGCACCAGTATTGTCACAAAAGATTTTCACTGGACCCGATGCACTAGGTATTACACCTAGTTCGGATATGAACTCCTTCATCCAGACTCCTTCGTTTGATGCTTCCGAAGCAGCTATGTACTCCACTTCACACGTAGATCCCGCCACGACGCTTTGCTTGGAACTGCACCAACTGACAACTCCACCATTCAATATAAATACGTATCCGGTTTGTGACTTAGAGTCATCTGGATCAGTGTTAAAGCTTGCATCGACGTAACCATTTACGACGAGCTCTTTGTCACCTCCATAAACGAGAAACATATCCTTAGTGCTTTTCAGGTATTTCAGGATGTCCTTGACCGCTGTCTAGTGATCCACTCTTGGATTACTTTGGTACCTCCCCGCTAAAATAATAGCAAGGCACACATCAGGTCTGGTACACAGCATTGCATACATGATAGAACTTATGGCTCAGGCATAGGGAATGGCTTTCATTTTCTCTCTATCTTCTGCAGTGGTCGGGCATTGAGTCTGACTCAACTTCACACCTTGTAACACAGGCAAGAACCCTTTCTTTGACTTATCCATTTTCAACTTCTTTGAAACTTTATCAAGGTATGTGCTTTGTGAAAGTCTAATTAAGCGTCTTGATCTATCTCTATAGATATTGACACCGAATATATAAGCAGCTTCACCGAGGTCTTGCATTGAAAAATTCTTATTCAAGTATCCTATATGCTATCCAGAAATTCTGTATTATTTCCAATCAACAATATGTCATCTACATATAATATTAGAAATGCTACAGAGCTCCCACTCACTTTCTTGTAAATATAGGCTTCTCCAAAAGTCTGTATAAAACCATATGCTTTCATCACACTATCAAAGCGTATATTCCAACTCCGAGAGGCTTGCACCACTCCATAAATGGATCGCTGGAGCTTGCACCCTTTGTTTGCACCTTTAGGATCGACAAAACCTTCTGGTTGCATCATATACAACTCTTCTTTAAGATATCCATTAAGGAATGCAGTTTTGACATCCATTTGCCAAATTTCATAATCATAAAATGCGGCAATTGGTAACATGATTCGAACAGACTTAAGCATCACTACGGGTGAGAAGGTCTCATCATAGTCAACTCCTTGAACTCGTCTAAGACCATTCACAACAAGTCGAGCTTTATAGACAGTAACATTACCGTCAGCGTCAGTCTTTTTCTTGAAGATCCATTTATTCTCTATGGCTTGCCGATCTCGGGCAAGTCAACCAAAGTCCACTCTTCGTTCTCATACATGGACCCCATCTCAGATTTCATGGCCTCAAGCCATTTCGCGGAATCTGGGCTCATCATCGCTTCCTCATAGTTTGTAGGTTCGTCATGGTCAAGTAACATGACCTCTAGAACATGATTACCATACTATTCTGGTGCGGATCTTACTCTGTTTAACCTACGAGGTTCATGATGCGGAGCATCCCAAGGTCATCCCCATGGACCTACCTACGTATCCTATGACACCACTTGGACCAATGACAAGAGCCCAAGCGAAGGCTATCGAAGATAAGGTGAACTCACTCCTCTCTGAATTACCAGTTTCTATCCATGAGAATTGGTACTACCTCAAGCGGAAACCCTATGTCTGATCAGGTGCTTGGAGGAAAACCCCGGACCAACTACACTCAACGGACATGACGATGAGGACACCAAGTTCAATGGACAAGAAGAAGAACTGCTCAAAGCTCCTAGGCTCCAGACGACCGGCATGCTACGGACATCCGGCGACCTCCAGGCTCCGGACTACGGGCCCTCTCCGGACGACCGACACACCCACACCCAAGCCGAATCTACGGATTTCCGGAGCCTTCCGGACGACCGACGCCCCGGACGTTCGACCCCGACCGGACGTTCAACCGAAGCCCACCCGAGACGAATCCACGGACGCCCGACGAGCACCGGACGTCCGGACCCTCGCGAGCCTCCGAACGACCGGTGTCTCCCGGACGCCCGACGCCTGTGTGCTGTTTACATGTTGGGCCGCAGCCCATGTACCCCTTCGCCCACCTAGACTATATATACTCTTCTCCTACCTACGTTTTAGGGTTAGCATTGGTTTAGCTCATACTTTAGATAGAGCTTTGCTCATCCACATCTGATCTACTCCACGAGAGAGATCGCGGCCTCTCTTCGGAGAAGATCCCTTTGGATTCAAGACCTCCTTTGCGGAGAAGAACATCAAGAGCTCCTCATGGAGAAGACCCGTTACCTTCCTATCGTCCTTAGTTGACCGTGGCTCGTGTGATCTCTTATGTACTCGAGGATCTAGCATATGTGTGACTATTTCTTGTTGGTTTAGTGATTCTCTCGTGTTTCCCCTTGTGTTCCCCCCTCGTGCTTTCCCTCGTGTTCTTCGTGTTCTTTGCAGGATCCGCTCATTTTGTGAAATATCGGCCCCTAGGGTTCCTACCCTACATCATCTTGGTATCTAGAGCCACATTGATCATGATTTCGGAGCCTCCCCATTGTGTTTCTACCCTTGTTTTTGTTGATTTTGTCCCTAATTCGAAAATTCCCCACAAAAATAGCCCCATTTTTTTGTGCTTTGTTGGTGTGTTGAAGTTTTGTTGGATTTGATCCGTGGATTTGCTTTGCCTTGAGTGGATCTAGCTTTTCCTCCCTTTCCCCACCTTGTCCATCCACAAAATTGCCCGGATTTAACCATTTTCACCTCATCCACCACGCCCACGAGCTGTTCATCCTGTGCCCGAAAATCGCCCAGGCACCGGACGTCCGCCCGCCTTCGGGCATCTAACGACTGGACGACCGTAAAAGCCCGTACGTCCGTAAAACCCTGACGAAACTGAATTTTTTCCCAGAAAATTGCCACCACTGCCCCACTTCCGCATACGCACTCCCACCACCTATACACCATCACCACTTCCGCATACCACCACAATTGCTTACCCGTTTCGCACTTCGACACGTTTTGCCACTTTGAGCTTTGAGAATTTGAGTTGCGGTTCTGTGTTCTATTGTGTTTCGGCTATTTAGGTACGGTTTGACATCAACATCATCCGCCGCTCATCTTTGCCACAGACGCGTCATCAACAACGCCCACCTCGACTACATCTTGGTATTCGTGCCACCCATTTGATCACCGTCATCCGTTCTTGCTTATGGACGAGGAACCGAAGCAACGATAGCCTCATCTTGGTATTGGATACATCATTCTTGCCATTACATTGATAGCCATCATAGCCTTACTCCTTTGCGTCGCTTACCCAATGAGACTAGCCTTTGAGTAGTGCCGGCTACGAGATTTGTGCACATTAGTGATCATACTTCCCATAGCATACATACATCATTGGTGCATATGTTGGTATCATCTCTTGTGTCACAATGTTGTCATCGCATACACAATTGCTATCTTGGTTCGTGAAGCATCCCATGAGAAAAGAGCTCAAACAACACGAGCCAAACAAGCTTTTAAGCAAAAGGGAAAGATAAGCAACGAGGTTTTAAGCAAGAACCATAGCATCATACAACACTAAGATTGTCATACTAGATCATCTTGGATCATAGCATCAAAACACCATAAATAGAGCATACTTGGGATAGAAGTCGTTGCATTTTTGCTTAGTAGGTTGTGCACAAGTCTTCGTATCCGCCTATTGTGCAATCGTGCTAGCATCTCTCTAGTGTTGTTCAACAAGACCATTTTCATGGATTCCACATTTTGGCTCATCCTTGGTTGCACGACCCCACTTATCTCTTTGTGTGTGTGTTTCCGTGTACCTTATATTGCTTGGTCTACTTGTTGCATTGCAAACTTGCGAATCTTTTCCAACATTATTGAAGCTCACTTACAATTGCATCAAATTTTGTGCCACCATCCTAACAAAGCTCCACCATAAGCTTTTACTTGTGTAGGTGTGAGAAACCGACAAGAATTGGTACAAATTGTGCTATTTCCTTGTTCCACATTGGAGTGATCATTGATCCACCTTCAACATCGGTCAAAGTACATTTGGTATACGTTCTTCTCTTTCTCCCACTCACATATTTCTCTTGGAATGATGGATAGGCCAAGTACTTCTACCAACCCACTCTTCATTGAGCACGACGACGACATGAACTCCTACGTCACAAAGAGCCACCTCTTTGGTGCACAACGTTCTTTGCATCAAGAGCAACAAGCAATGAGTGAACGCATCGACAAATTCGCCACCGACTTGCGAATCTCCGAGCAACGTACAAGGGATTACTTCGACCACAAGCAAGAGAATGATGCATGAATGGATGCGATTTGTGCTTTGTTGCTCAACCGCTCTTCTTCCATTTCGTCCTCTTCAAGAAGGAGTCGTTCAAGTCGACACTCCGACTTCACCCTCTCCGGCCCAAGTACACCGACTTCGGATTCTCTTCGATGTGCCGCGCGCAACGATCGTCAAGCAAGCCTCAATCCTCTAAGCGACACCGACTCTCAAGAGCACCGATATCATCAAAACCAAGGTACCTTTGCACAAGCACGAGAACGACAACGCCAACACGAAGAGGAAGAGAGAGAGCATCTACACCAAGAAGCGCATGCCAAGGCACAATGTCAAGAGCAACAATTACGAGATGCTCAAGCACTTGAGGAACAACAAGCCCTCCGAGAATCAAGTCGGGTCATAGCCAACCGAGGCCGACAAGCTCATGAACATGAAGAAGCACTTCGCAAAGAAGCTCACGAACAACGATATCAAGCTCGTGCGCAATGTCAAGCTCGACAAGTTCCTCCACAAGCTCGCCAAGAACATCAAGTTCACCAAGAGCATGAAGACAATGGAAATCCTCCACGGGAAGAACACATTGCGAGAGACGATCCTCCTCGTCAAGGACGTCATCATCCAAGACCCGAACACAATGAAGAGCAATGATACGGCAAGCTAAAGTTCACCATGCCCAAGTTCAATGGAAGCAACGATCCCAAAGAGTATCTTTCATGGGCATTGAAGGTCGACAAAATCTTCTGCTTGCACAACTATGAAGAAGATCGCGATGGCATCCCTTGAGTTCCAAGCCTATGTCGTCATTTGGTGGGAACAAGTCATCGAGCGCCGTGAGGCAAGAGGTGAACCACCCATCACTACATAGGCAAAAATGAAGGATGTCATGAGAGCACGCTTCGTGCCTACCTACTACAACCGTGACCTCTTCAAGAAACTTCAACTACTCAAGCAAGGAACCAAGAGCGTTGAAGAGTATTACAAGGAAATGGAGATTGCCATGATAAGAGCCAACGTCACGGAAGATGATGAGCAAACTATGGCACGTTTCTTGAATGGACTCAACCATCCTATCAAGAAGATCGCCGACTTCCAACCATACTCGAACCTCATCGAGCTAGTGCATCAAGCTACCAAAGCGGAATGTCAATTGCAAGACGATTACAAGTCATCTGGTTTCTCCAACACCCAAGCTTCAACAACTCCAACACTGTCTACCAAGCCTTCTACAAGAAACGTCGACAAGTTGAGTTCCTAGAAAACTTCGACCACTCCAAGTCATCCTACTACAAGTAACTTCAAGCCGAGAGCTTCATCATCCTCAACCCTCACCGATCAGACCGGCAAGACAAGTTCCTTCAAAAGCTTCACATGCGGAGGCCGAGGCCACAAGTCCTATGAGTGCACCAACAAGCGAACCATGATCCTCAACAACGACATCACTTATGACTTAATGAGTGAAGGAGAAATGGAAGCCCTTGAGCAAGTGGCTATACACCGGTGATATGTTTCCAACGTATCTATAATTTTTGATTGTTACATGCTATTATATTATCCATCTAGGATGGTTTATATGCATTTATATGCTATTTTATATGATTTTTGGGACTAACCTATTAACCTAGAGCCCAGTGCCAGTTTCTATTTTTCCTTGTTTTTGAGTTTTACAGAAAAGGAATACCAAATGTGATGCGGAGCATCCCAAGGTCATCCCCATGGACCTACCATCGTCTCACCAAGTGCCTAGCGGACCCATGACACGATCACGTGCAAGAGCTCTCGAAACCAAGGTGACATCTCTCCTCTCACAAGTTCTCTTCGATGCACATGAGACATGGTTACTACCTTAAACAGAGACATTATGCATACTCAATTATCAATGAGTTAGCCATGAAGAATCTAAGGAGGAAGGAGAATCAGAAGAGGAAGATGGACATGAAGAAGAAGAGATGCAGAAGAAGCTACAGGCTCCGGACGACTGACCTAGACCAGACGTCCGACGATCTACAGGCTCCGGACGATCGACCAAGACCGGACGTCCGACAATCTCCAAGCTCCGAACGTATGACCTTCTCCGGACGATCGACACACCCACACCCGAGCCAAAACTACTGATTTCCGAAGCCCTCTGGACGACCGACCCCGACCGGACATCCGACCGAAGCACACCCGAGCCGAATCTACAAACGTTCAACGAGCACCAGACGTCCAGACCCTCATGAGCCTCCGGATGACCGGTGACTCCCGGACGCCCGACGCCTGTGTGTTGTTATGTGTTGGGCCGCAGCCCGTGTACCCCTTCGCCCCACCTAGACAATATATACTCTTCTCCTAGCTACGTTTTAGGGTTAGCAAAGGATTAGCTCATATTTCATGTGAGAGCTTTGCTTATCCACTTGGTTACCTTCTCCTCGGAGATAGCGCCTCCTCGTAGAAGATCCCCCAAGCGGATTCAAGACCCCCTTTAGGGAAGAACCTCAAGACCTCCTCACGGAGAAGACCGGTTACCTTTGTATCGTCCCTAGTTGACCGTGGATCGTGAGACCCCTTATGTACTCGAGGATCTAGCATATGTGTGACTATTTCTTGTTGGTTTAGTGTTTCTCTCGTGTTTCCCCTTGTGTTTCTCCTCGTAATTTCCCTTGTGTTCTTCATGTTCATCGCGGGATCTGCTCCTCTCGTGAAAGATCATCCCCTAGGGTTCCTACCCAACATCATCTTTGTATCAGAGCCACGTTCAGCACGATTTTGGAGCCTCCCCATTGTGTTTCTAGCCTAGTTTTTGTTGATTTCGTCCCTAATTCGAAAATTCCCCACAAAAATAGCCCCAATTTTTTTTGTGATTTGTTGGTATGTTAAACTTTTGTTGGATTTGATCCGTGGATTTGCTTTGCCTTGAGTGGATCTACCTTTTCCCCCTTGTCTCCACCTTTCCCATCCACGAAATCGCCCGGATTCGACGAATTTCGACCTCTCCATCACGAACCCTAGCTATTCTTCCCGTGCCCGAAATTTCTCCGAGGCACCAAACGTCCGACCGCCTCCGGACGTCCGACGACCGGCCCATCCTGGACGTCCGACGTTCCCTGACGAAACTGAATTCAGTTGTAGTCACCACCACCGCCCCACTTCCGTATACGCACTCCCACCACCGTTACACCATCACAACTTCCGCATACTACCACCATTGCTTACCCGTTTCACACTCCGACATGTGTTGCCACTTCGAGATTTGAGAATTTGAGTTGCGGTTCCGTGTCCTATTGTGTTTCGGCTATTTAAATATGGTTCAACATCACCGCCGCTCATCTTCTCCACGAACACGTCATCAACAACGACCACCTCGACTACATCTTGGTATTCGTGCCACCATTTTGACACCATACCATAAGAAAGAAGCGGTAACCTCATGTTGGTATTGGATACATCATTCTTGCCATTACATTGATAGCCATCATAGCCTTACTCCTTTGCATCGCATACCCTTCGAGACTAGCCTTTGAGTATTGCCGGCAACGAGACTTGTGCATATTAGTGATCATACTTCCCATAGTATACATACATCATTGGTGCATATCTTGGTATTATCTCTTGCGTCACAAGGTTGTCATCGCATACACAATTGCTATCTTGGTCCGTGAAGCATTGCATCAGAAAAGAGCTCAAACAACAACGAGCCAAACAAGCTTTTAAGCAAAAGGGAAAGATAAGCAAAGAGCTTTTAAGCAAGAACCATAGCATCATACAACATTAAGATTGTCATACTAGATCATCTTGGATCATAGCATCGAAACACCATACATAGAGCATACTTGGTATAGAAGTCGTTGTATTTTTGCTTAGTAGGTTGTGCACAAGTCTTGTATCCGCCTTTTGTGCAATCGTGCTAGCGTCTCTCTAGTGTTGTGCAAGAAGAGAATTTTCATGGATTCCACATTTTGGCTCATCCTTGGTTGCACGACCCCACTTATCATCTTGCGTGTTTGTTTCCGTGTACCTTATATTGCTTGGTCTACTTGTTGCATTGCAAACTTGCGAATCTTTTCCAACATTATTGAAGCTCACTAACAATTGCATCAAATTTTGTGCCACCATCCTAACAAAGCTCCACCATAAGCTTTTACTTGTGTAGGTGTGAGAAACCGACAAGAATTGGTACCAATTGTGCTATTTCCTTGTTCCACATTGGAGTGATCATTGATCCACCTTCACCTTCAGTCAAGGTACATTTGGTATACGTTCTTCTCTTTCTCCCACTCACATATTTCTCTTGGAATGATAGATAGGCCAAGTACTTCTACCAACCCACTCTTCATTGAGCACGACGACGACATGAACTCCTACGTCACAAAGAGCCACCTCTTTGGTGCACAACGTCCTTTGCATCAAGAGCAACAAAGCAATGAGTGAACGCATCGACAACCTCGCCGCCGACTTGCGACTCTCCGAGAAACGTACAAGGGACTACTTAGACCAAAAGCTCGACGATCACAAGCAAGAAAATGACGCAAGAATGGACGAGATTCATGCTTTGTTGCTCAACCGCTCTTCTTCCACTTCGTCCTCATCAAGACGGAGCTGCTCAAGTCGACACTCCGAGTTCACCCTCTCCGGCTCAGTACACCAACATCAAACACTCTTCAATGTGACGCGCGCAACGATCGTCAAGCAAGTCTCAATCCTCTATGAGACACCGACTCTTAAGAGCACCGGCAATGTCAAACCCAAGCGGCTTTTGCGCTAGCACGAGAACGGCAATGACAATGCCAACAAGAAGAGGAAGAGCGAGCACGTTTACACCAAGATGCACAAGATGCCAAGGCACAATGCCAAGAACAACAATTCCGTGAAGCTCAAGCACTTGAGGCGCAACGTTCCCTCTGAGATTCAAGTCGAGCCATAGCCAACCGAGGCCGACAAGCTCGTGAACATGAAGAAGCACTTCACGACGAAGCTCACGAACGAAGATTTCAAGCTCGCGTGCAACGTCAAGCTCGCCAAGGACCTCAAGTCCACCAAGAGCATAAAGACAATGAAAATCCTTCATGAAAAGAGCAACACGAGGTTGACAACCCTCCTCGCCAAGAGCACAACGAGTTTGACAATCATCAACAACATGGGCGTCATCATCCCTGACCCCAACACCATGAAGAGCAACGCTACGACAAGCTTAAATTCACCATGCCCAAGTTCAATGGAAGCAACGATCCCGAAGAGTACCTTTCATGGGCATTTAAGGTTGACAAAATCTTCCGCTCGCACAACTATGACGAAGAGAAGAAGATCGCGATGGCATCCCTTGAGTTCCAAGACTATGTCCTCATTTGGTGGGAACAAGTTATTGAGCGCCGTGAGGCAAGAGGTGAACCACCCATCACTACTTGGGCGCAAATGAAGGATGTCATGAGAGCATGCTTTGTGCCTACCTACTACAACCACGACCTCTTCAAGAAACTCCAACTACTAAAGCAAGGAACCAAGAGCGTTGAAGAATACTACAAGGAGATGGAGATTGCGATGATAAGAGCCAATGTCACGGAAGATGATGAGCAAACAATGGCACGTTTCTTGAATGGACTCAATCATCATACCAAGAAGATCGCTGACTTCCAACCATACTCGAACCTCATCGAGCTAGTGCATCAAGCTACCAAAGCGGAACGTCAAGTGCAAGACGATTACAAGTATGCCAAGTTCTCATCCAAGTCATCCGGTTTCTCCAACACCCAAGCTTCAACGACTCCAAAACCATCTACCAAGCCTTCTACAAGCAACGTCGACAAGTCGAGTTCCTAGAAAACTTCAACCACTCCAAGTCATCCTACTACAAGCAACTTCAAGCCAAGAGCTTCATCATCATCAACCCCCACCGATGAGACCGTCAAGAAAAGTTCCTTCAAATGCTTCACATGCGGAGGCCGAGGCCACAAGTCCTTTGAGTGTACCAACAAGCGAACCATGATCCTCAACGACGATGGCACTTATGACTTAGTGAGTGAAGGAGAAATGGAAGCCCTTGAGCAAGTGGCCATACACCGGCAAGTGAACGAAGAAGACACGAAACAAGTCTTTTGTAATGAAGATTCAAGTCCCGCTGTCGTTGTCTCCAAGGTCTTGACTCTTAAACATCAACAAGAAGAAGACCAAAGATGCCATATCTTTCATACCAAGGCCGACATCAATGGAAGATCCGTCAAGGTCATCATCGATGGAGGGATTTGTCATAACCTCGCAAGTGAAGAACTTTGATCCAAGCTCCAATTGCCCAAGACGAAGCACCCACATCCCTACAAAGTTCAATGGCTTAGCGACTCCGGCACTATCCAAGTCGAGCATCGAGTACAAGTCTCCTTCAGAATTGGCGCCTATGAAGACACTTTGGAGTGTGACGTCGTTCCAATGGTTGCGACCTTCTTCTTGGACGCCCATGGCAATTTGATAGAGGTGTCATCCACAACGGCCGAACGAACCACTACATCTTCAAGATGAAAGGAAAGGAGTACGTACTTCGACCCATGTCTCCAAGCCAAGTGATCGCCGACAAGCAAGCCACCCATTGTGGAGAGAATAGTGAGAGAGCGAGCCACCAAAAAGAGAGTGAGCGCCACAAGCCCAAATCGAGTGCCACCAGGATGAGTGAAAAGAAGAACTTAGTCCTATTTGCCACCAAAAGTGAGACAAGACGAGTGTGTGAGAACCCATCTCGTGTCCTACACTATGTCCTTTTATGCAAGGATGACTCACCAAAAACTAACACCTCTCACGGTCTACCTTTAGTGTTGTCTTCTCTTTTGCAGGAATTTCAAGATGTTTTCCCCGACGAGCTACCTCCGGGACTACCTCCACTACGAGGCATCGAGCACCGCATCGACCTCATCCCCGGAGCACCTCTTCCCAACAAAGCTCCCTACCACGTAAACCCCGAAGAAACCAAAGAAATATAAAGGTAAGTAAAGCACTTCATAGACCATGGACATGTGGGTGAAAGTTTGAGGCCTTGTGCCGTTTCGGTCATTCTTGTGCCAAAACGAGACTGTAGCTTTCGCATGTGCTCCGATTGTAGACCTATCAATGCTATCACCGTTCACTATAGGTATACCATTCCAAGCCTTGATGATATGCTTGATGAACTTAGTGGTGCCACTATATTATCCAAGATTGATCTTAAAAGTTCTTACTATCAAATCCGCATACAAGAGGGTGATGAATGGAAAACCGCTTTCAAAACCAAGTTTGGGTTGTATGAATGGTTAGTCATGCCTATGGGTCTATCGGAAGCACCGGGTACTTTTATGCGTCTTATGAATCATGTCTTTCGCCCTTACATTGGTGTGTTTATTGTGGTCTACTTCGATGATATCCTTGTTTATAGCAAATCTCTTAAAGATCATGTCACCCATGTTCGAACCGTTTTGCAAACTCTTCGAAAAGAGCGTCTCTATGCCAACATGGAAATGTGCCTTTTTGGCCTTGATAAGCTCGTTTTCTTGGGTTTTGCTGTTTCCTCTAAGGGTGTTCATGTTGATGACTCTAAGATCAATGCTATTAAAACTTGGCCGCAACCAACCAACTTGCATCAAGTGTGTAGCTTCCTTGGTTTAGCCGGTTTCTACTGTAGATTTTCAAGGACTTTAGCACCATTGCTTCCCCTTTGCATGCTTTGAGCAAGAAAAATGCGCCTTTTGTTTGGGGACCATCCCAAGATACCGCTTTCAATGAGATTAAGAATCTTCTTACTCATGCTCCCGTGCTTGCATTACCCAACTTTCACAAACCCTTTGAGATTCATTGTGATGCTAGTGGTAATGGCATAGGAGGTGTGTTAACGCAAGAGAAGCGCCCCATAGCTTACTTTAGTGAGAAACTTTCCGGAGCGCAACTCAATTACCCCATCTATGACAAAGAGCTATAAGCATTAAGGCGAGTTTTGCACGAATGGGAACACTATCTTCGCCCTCATGAATTTATCATTCATACCGACCATGAAACGCTCAAGTATCTCAAGGGTCAAACCAAGTTGAACAAGCGTCATGCTAAATGGAGCGAATTCATCAAGTACATCAAAGGTAAGGAAAATATTGTGGCGGATGCCCTTTCCCACATATGCATGCTTGTTACTCAACTTGAATTGGATGCCATTGGCTTTGAGCACATAAAAGACTTGTATGAGCATGATCCTACTTTTGCTACTCCTTATGCCAAATGTTTGACGCATACCTCTTGGGAACGCTATTACATCAAAGATGGATATCTCATGAGAGCTAACAAACTTTGCATCCCCGAGTCTTCTATTTGTTTGTTCCCTTTGTAGGAATCTCATGGAGGAGGACTAATGGGACATTTTGGACGCGCCAAGACTTTCGCTACGCTCTCCAAGAACTACTATTGGCCCAAGATGTTTCGCGACGTCAACCGCTTCACAAACCGATGCTCTACATGTCGCAAAGCTAAGTCTAAAGCTCAATCCCATGGCCTTTACGTGCCTCTCCCAATTCCATATCAACCATGGGAGGACATTAGCATGGATTTGTACTTGGATTGCCTAGGACTAGAAATGGAAAGGATTCGGTATTTGTCGTTGTGGACGGATTTTCACAGATGGCACATTTAATTCCTGGCAACAAGATAGATGATGCTTCACATGTTGTCAATCTCTTTTGTAGGGAAATATTGCTTGTACATGGAGTTCCAAAGACGATCGTCTCGGACCGCGACGTCAAGTTCCTAAGCTACTTTTGGAAGACCCTATGCGCCAAGCTCAGAATCAAGCTACTCTTCTCCACGGCGTATCATCCACAAACCGACGGCCAAACGGAGGTGACCAACCACACACTCTCCACTCTACTCCGCGTGCTCATCAAGAAGAACATCAAGGAGTGGGAGGAGTGTCTACCTATCACCGAGTTCGCCTACAACCGCGCAAGACACTCAACAACCGGTAAGTCCCCCTTCGAGGTCATCTACGGATTCCCATTCTCACCATTGGAAATTCTTCCTCTACCACTACAAGAGCGCATCAGTATCGAAGCAAGTGCATGTGTGAACCATCTCAAGAAGTTACATGAAGATACAAGGCACACCATCGAGCGCCAAGTACAACGACTTACAACCAAGCTCAACATCAACAAGCAACCCATGGTATTCGACATTGGTGATCTTGTGTGGCTACCCGTTCGCAAATACCGCTTCCCCAATGAACGCAAGTCCAAGCTCCTACCTTGAGCGGATGGACCCTTCAAGGTGCTTGCGCGCTACAACAACAACGCTTACAAGATCGACCTCCCGCGCGACAAGTACAATGTGAGCGACATCTTTAATGTCAAGGACCTTTCGCCCTACCATGGTGATGAAGAAATTGATCCGAGGTCGGATCTTCCCCAAGGGAGGGGAGATGATGCGGAGCATCCCAAGGTCATCCCCATGGACCTACCATCGTCTCACCAAGTGCCTAGTGGACCCATGACACGAGAATGTGCAAGAGCTCTCGAAACCGAGGTGACATCTCTCCTCTCACAAGTTCACTTTGATGCACATGAGACATGGCTACTACCTCAAATAGAGACATTATGCATACTCAGGTATCATGGAGTTAGCCATGAAGAAGCTAAGGAGCAAGGAGAATCAGAAGAGGAAGATGGACGTGAAGAAGAAGAGGTTCAGAAGAAGCTACACGCTCCGGACGACCGACCCAAACCGGACATCCGACGATCTATAGGCTCCGGACGACCGACCATGACCGGACGTCCGACGATCTCCAGTCTCGGGACGTCCGACCTTCTTCGGATGACCGACACACCCACACCCGAGCCGAAACTACGGATTTCGAAGCCCTCCGAATGACCGACGCCCGGACGACCCACCCCGACCGGACGTCCGACCGAAGCACACACGAGCCGAATCTATGGACGTCCGACGAGCACCGGACGTCCGGACCCTCATGAGCCTCCGGACGACCGGTGACTCCCGGATGTCCGACGCTTGTGTGCTGTTATTTGTTGGGCCGCAGCCCGTGTACCCCTTCTCCCCACCTAGACTATATATACTCTTCCCCTACCTACGCTTTAAGGTTAGCAAAGGATTAGCTCATATTTCGTGTGAGAGCTTTGCTCATCCCCTTGGTTTCCTTCTCCTAGGAGATAGCGCCTCCTCGGAGAAGATACCCCAAGAAGATTCAAGACCCCTTTAGGGAAGAACCTCAAGACCTCCTCACGGAGAAGACCGGTTACCTTTGTATCGTCCCTAGTTGACCGTGGATCGTGAGACCCCTTATATACTCGAGGATCTAGCATATATGTGACTATTTCTTGTTGGTTTAGTGTTTCTCTCGTGTTTCCCCTTGTGTTTCCCCTCGTAATTTCCCTTTTGTTCTTCATGTTCATCGTGGGATCTGCTCCTCTCATGAAATATCGGCCCCTGGGGTTCCTACCCTACATCAAAACGGAGTCCAATTGATGTACCCTACATCATGTTTCTTTACTTGGAGCTATATTTTTATTCACCACATGATATGTGTTTTGCTTGGACCGTCATTTTATTTTATTTTGTTTTTCTTTCTGTTTGAATAAAATACCAAGATCTGAAATTCTTAAATGTTAGAGAGTCTTCAAATAGTTCCATAATTATTCGACTACTCATTGATCTTCACTTATATCTTTCGGCGTAGTTTGTCGTTTGCTCTAGTGCTTCACTTATATCTTCTTAGAGCATGGTGGTGGTTTTATTTTGAAGAAATAGATGAACTCTCATACTTCACTTATATTATTTTGAGAGTCTTTAGAACAACATGGTAATTTTCTTTGGTTATGAAATTAGTCCTAATATGATGGGCATCCAAGTTGGGTATAATAAAAACTTTCATATAAAGTCCATTGAATACTATGAGAAGTTTGATACTTGATGATTGTTTTGAGATATGAAGATGGTGATATTAGAGTCATGCTAGTTGAGTAATTGTGAATTTGAGAAATACTTGTGTTGAGGTTTGCAAGTCCTGTAGCATGCACGTATGGTAACCGTTGTGTGACAAATTTGAAACATGAGGTGTTCTTTGATTTTCTCCCTTATGAGTGACGGTCAGGGACGTGCGATGGTCTTTTCCTACCAATCTATCCCCCTAGGAGCATGCGCGTAGTGCTTGGTTTTTGATGGCTTGTAGATTTTTGCAATAAGTATGTGAGTTCTTTATGACTAATGTTAAGTCCATGGATTATACGCACTCTCACCCTTCCATCATTGCTAGCCTCTTCGGTACCGTGCATTGCCCTTTCGTACCTCGAGAGTTGGTGCAAACTTCGCCGGTGCATCCAAACTTATATATTCCTCAAAACAGCCACCATACGTACCTATTATGGCATTTCCATAGCCATTCCGAGATATATTGCCATGCAACTTTCCACCGTTCCGTTTATTATGACACGCTTCATCATTGTCATATTGCCTTGCATGATCATGTAGTTGACATCGTATTTGTGGAAAGGCCACCATGCATAATTTATCATACATGTCACTCTCGATTCGTTGCCCATCCCGGTACACTGCGTTAGGCATGCATATATAGTCATATTTTGTTCTAGTATCGAGTTGTAATCTTTGAGTTGTAAATAAATAGAAGTGTGATGATTATCATTAATAGAGCATTGTCCCGAAAAAAAAGAAAAAAGAAAGGCCAAATAAAAAAGGAAAGGCCAAATAAAAAATAAAAAAGAAAGGCCAAATAAAAAAAGAAAAAATATATAAAATAAGAAGGGACAATGCTACTATCCTTTTTCCACACTTGTGCTTCAAAGTAGCAACATGATTTTCATTATAGAACTTGGCTTGTATATTCCAACAATGGGCTTCCTCAAATGCCCTAGGTCTTCGTGAGCGAGCAAGTTGGTTGCACACCCACTTAGTTTCTTTTGTTGAGCTTTCAAACATTTATAGCTCTAGTGCATCCGTTGCATGGAAATCCCTACTACTCGCATTGACATCAATTGATGGGCATTTCCATAGCCTATTGATTAGCCGCGTCAATGTGAGACTTTCTCTTTTTGTGTCTTCTCCACACAACCCCCATCATTATATTCTATTCCACCCATAGTGCTATGTCCATGGCTCACGCTCATGTATTGCGTGAAAGTTGAAAAAGTTTGAGATTACTAAAGTATGAAACAATTGCTTGGCTTGTCATTGGGGTTGTGCATGATGAGAGCATTTTGTGTGACGAAAATGAAGCATATCCAAACTATATGATTTTGTAGGGATAAGCTTTCTTTGTCCATGTTATTTTGAGAAGACATAATTGCTTAGTTAGTATGCTTGAAGTATTATTTTTATGTCAATATTAAACTTTTGTCTTGAATCTTATGGATCTGAATATTCTTGCCACAATAAAGAAAATTACATTGATAAATATGTTAGGTAGCATTCCACATCAAAAATTCTGTTTTTATCATTTACCTACTCGAGGACGAGAAGGAATTAGGCTTGGGGATGCTTGATAAGTCTCCAACGTATCAATAATTTTTTATTCTTCCATGTTATTATATTATCCATCTAGGATGTTTTATATGCATTTATATTCTATTTTACATGATTTTTGGGACTAACCTATTAACCTAGAGCCCAGTGCCAGTTTCTGTTTTTTTGCTTGTTTTTGAGTTTTACAGAAATGGAATACCAAACGGAGTCCAATTGACGTGCCAATTTTTGATGATTTTTATGGACCAAAAGAAGCCCCCAGAGTAAAATAGTTGGGCCGGAAGAGTCCCGAGCCGTCCACGAGATAGGAGGGCGAACCCAGGGGGTAGGGCGCACCCTCCACCCTCGTGGATGACTCGGGCACCTCCCTGACTTGTTCCCGACGCCAAAAATTCCTATAAGTACTAAAACCTCCAGAAAATAACCTAGATCGGGAGTTCCATCGCCACAAGCCTCTTAGCCACCGAAAACCAATCTAGACCCGTTCCGGCACCCTGCCGGAGGGGGGGTCCCTCTTCGGTGGCCATCTTCATCATCTCGGCGCTCTCCATGACGAGGAGGGAGTAGTTCACCCTCGGGGCTGAGGGTATGTACCAGTAGGTATGTGTTTGATCTCTCTCTCTCTCTCTCTCTCTCGTGTTCTTGATTTGGCACAATCTTCATGTATCGCGAGCTTTTCTATTATAGTTGGATCTTATGATGTTTCTTCCCCTCTACTCTCTTGTAATGGATTGAGTTTTCCCTTTGAAGTTATCTTATCGGATTGTGTCTTTAAGGATTTGAGAACACTTGATGTATGTCTTGCATGTGCTTATCTGTGGTGACAATGGGATATCACGTGATCCACTTGATGTATGTTTTGGTGATCAACTTGCGAGTTCTGTGACCTCGTGAACTTATGCATAGGGGTTGGCACATGTTTTCGTCTTGACTCTCCGGTAGAAACTTTGGGGCACTCTTTGAAGTTCTTTGTGTTGGTTGAATAGATGAATGTGAGAATGTGTGATGCATATCATATAATCGTACCCACGGATACTTGAGGTGACATTGGAGTATCTAGGTGACATTAGAGTTTTGGTTGATTTATGTCTTAAGGTGTTATTCTAGTACAAACTCTTAAATAGATCGATCAGAAAAAATAAATTTGAGGTGGTTTCGTACCCTACAATAATCTCTTCGTTTGTTCTCTGCTATTAGTGACTTTGGAGTGACTCTTTGTTGCATGCTGAGGGATAGTTATATGATCCAATTATGTTATTATTGTTGAGAGAACTTGCACTAGTGAAAGTATGAACCCTAGGCCATGTTTCCTAGCATTGCAATAGCGTTTACGCTCACTTTTACCACTTGCTACCTTGCTGTCTTTATATTTTCAGATTACAAAAACCTATGTCTACCATCCATATTGCACTTGTATCACCATCTCTTCACTGAACTAGTGCACCTATACAATTTACCATTGTATTCGGTGTGTTGGGGACACAAGAGACTCTTTGTTATTTGGTTGCAGGGTTGTTTGAGAGAGACCATATTCATCCTACGCCTCCCACGGATTGATAAACCTTAGGTCATCCACATGAGGGAAATTTGCTACTGTCCTACAAACCTCTGCACTTGGAGGCCCAACAACGTCTACAAGAAGAAGGTTGTGTAGTAGACATCAACCGGCAAGTGAACGAAGAAGACATGGAACAAGTCTTTTGTGATGAAGATTCAAGTCCCGCTCTTGTTGTCTCCAAGGTCTTGACTCTTCAACATCAACAAGAAGAAGACCAAAGATGCCACATATTCCACACTAAGACCGGCATCAATGGAAGATCCGTCAAGGTCATCATCAATGGAGGGATTTGTCATAACCTCGCAAGTGAAGAACTTTGCGCCAATTGCCCAAGACGAAGCACCCCCATCCATACAAAGTTCAATGGCTTAGCGACTCCGGCACTATCCAAGTCGAGCATCAAGTACAAGTCTCCTTCAAAATTGGTGCCTACGAAGACACTTTGGAGTGTGATATCGTTCCAATGACCATTTGCCACCTTCTTCCTGGACGCCCATGGCAATTTGATAGAGGTGTCATCCACAACGGCCAAACAAACCACTATATCTTCAAGATGAAAGGAAGGGACTACGTACTTCGCCCTACGTCTCCAAGCCAAGTGATCACCGACAAGCAAGCCACCCATCGTGGAGAGAATAGTGAGAGAGCGAGCCACCAAAAAGAGAGTGAGCGCCACAAGCCCAAATCGAGTGCCTCCATGATGAGCGACAAGAAGAACCTAGTTCTATTTGCTGCCAAAAGTGAGATACGAGGAGTGTGTGAGAACCCATCTAGTGCCCAACACTATGTCCTTTTGTGCAAGGACGACGCACCAAACTCTAACGCCTCTCACGCTCTACCTTTAGTGTTGTCTTCTCTTTTGCAGGAATTCCAAGATGTTTTTCCCATCAAGCTACCTTCGGGACTACCTCCACTATGAGGCATCGAGCACCGCATCGACCTCATCCCCGGAGCACCTCTTCCAAACAAAGCTCTATACCGCGTCAACCCCGATGAAACCAAAGAAATACAAAGGCAAGTAAAGCATCTCTTAGGCCATGGACATGTGCGCGGAAGTTTGAGTCCTTGTGCCGTTCCGGTCATTCTTGTGCCAAAACAAGAGGGTAGCTTTCTCATGTGCTCTGATTGTAGACCTATCGATGCTATCACCGTTCGCTATAGGTATCCCATTCCACCCCTTGATGATATGCTTGATGAACTTAGTGGTGCCACTATATTTTCTAAAATTGATCTTAAAAGTGGTTACTATCAAATCCGCATACAAGAGGTGATGAATGGTAAACCGCTTTGAAAACAAATTTTGGTTTGTATGAGTGGTTAGTCATGCCTATGGGTTTATCGGAAGCACCGGGTACTTTCATGCGTCTTATGAATCATGTCTTTCGCCCTTACATTGGTGACTTTGTTGTGGTCTACTTCGATGATATCCTTTTTATAGCAAATCTCTTAAAGATCATGTCACCCATGTTCGAACCGTTTTGCAAACTCTTCGAAAAGAGCATCTCTATGCTAACATGGAAAAGTGCCTTTTTGGCGTTGCTAAGCTCGTTTTCTTGGGTTTTGTTGTTTCCTCTAAGGGTGTTTATGTTGATGATTCTAAGATCAAGGCTATCAAAACTTGGCCACAACCAACCAACTTGCATCAAGTGCGTAGCATCCTTGGTTTAGCCGGTTTCTACCATTGATTTGTGAAGGACCTTAGCACCATTGCTTCACCTTTACATGCTTTGAGCAAGAAAAATACGCCTTTTGTTTGGGGACCATCCCAAGATACCGCATTCGATGAGCTTAAGAATTTGCTCACTCATGCTCCCGTGCTTGCATTACCCAACTTTGACAAACCCTTTGAGATCTATTGCGATGCTAGTGGTAATGGCATAGGAGGTGTGTTAACGTAAGAGAAGCGCCCCATAGCTTACCTTAGTGAGAAACTTTTCGGAGTGCAACTCAATTAACCCATCTATGACAAAGAGCTATATGCTTTAGTGCGAGTTTTGCATGAATGGGAACACTATCTTCGCCCTCATGAATTCATCATTCATACCGATCATGAAACACTCAAGTACCTTAAGGGTCAAACCAAGTTCAAAAAGCATCATGCTAACTGGAGTGAATTCATTGAGTCTTTTCCTTATGTCATCAAGTACATAAAAGGAAAGTAAAATGTTGTGGCGGACGCTCTTTCCCGCATATGCATGCTTGTTACTCAAATTGAATTGGATGTCATTGGCTTTGAGCACATAAAAGATTTGTATGAGCATGATCCTACTTTTGCTACTCCATATGCCAAATGTTTGACGCATACCTCTTGGTAATGCTATTACAGCAAAGATGGATATCTTATGAGAGCTAAAAAGCTTTGCATCCCCGAGTCTTCTCTTCGTTTGTTGCTTTTGCAGGAATCTCATGGAGGAGGACTAATGGGACATTTTGGATGCGGCAAGACTTCTGCTACGCTCTCCAAGAACTATTATTGCCCCAAGATGCTTCTCGATGTCAACCGCTTCACCTACCGATGCTCTACATGTCGCAAAGCTAATTCTAAAGCTCAATCCCATGGCCTTTACATACCTCTCCCTATTCCATATCAACCATGGGAAGATATTAGCATGGATTCTGTACTTGGATTGCCTAGGACTAGAAATGGAAAGGATTCAGTATTTGTCGTTGTGGACCGATTCTCTAAGATGGCACATTTCATTCCTTGTAACAAGATAGACGATGCTTCACATGTTGCCAATCTCTTTTGTAGGGAAATATTGCGTCTACATGGAGTGCCAAAGACGATCGTCTCGGACCGCGATGTCAAGTTCCTAAGCTACTTTTGGAAGACCCTATGCGCCAAGCTCGGAATCAAGCTACTCTTCTCCATGGTGTATCATCCAAAATCCGACGGCAAACGGAGGTGACCAACCACACACGCTCCGCTCTACTTCGCGTGCTCATCAAGAAGAACATCAAGGAGTGGAAGGAGTGTCTACCTATCGCCGAGTTTTCCTACAACCGGGCAGGACACTCAACAACCAGCAAGTCCCCCTTCGAGGTCGTCTACAGATTCAACACATTGTCACCATTGGACATTCTTCCTCTACAACTACAAGGGCGCATCAATATGGACGCAAGTGCACGTGTGAACCATCTCAAGAAGATGCATGAAGATACAAGGCACACCATTGAGAGCCAAGTACAATGACTTGCGACCAAGCTCAACATCAACAAGCAACCCATGGTATTCGACATTGGTGATCTTGTGTGGCTACACCTTCGCAAAGACCGCTTCCCTAATGAACACAAGTCGAACCTTCTACCTCGGGCGGATGTACCATTCAAGGTGCTTACACGCTACAAAAACAACGCTGACAAGATCGACCTCCCGCGCGACAAGTACAACATGAGCGACATCTTCAATGTCAAGGACCTCTCGCCCTTCCATGGTGATGAAGAATTTGATCCGAGGTCGGATCTTCCCCAAGGGAGGGGAGATATTGCAGCGCATCCCAAGGTCATCCCCATGGACCAACCATCGTCTCCTACGGCACCACTTGGACCAATGACAAGAGCCCGAGCGAAGGCTATCAAAGATAAGGTGAACTCAGTCCTCTCCGAACTACCACTTTCTATGCATGAGAATTGGCTACTACCTCAAGCGGAAACCCTATGTGTGATCAGGTGCTTGGAGGAAAACCACAGACCAACTACACTCAACGGACAAGACGGTGAAGACACCAAGTTCAATGGACAAGAAGAAGAACTGCTCGAAGCTCCTAGGCTCCAGATGACCGGCATGCTATGAACGTCCGGCGACCTCCAGGATCCGGACGACCGGCACACCCACACCCAAGACGAATCTACGGATTTCCGGAGCCTTCCGGACGACCGACGCTCCGGACGTCCGACCCCGACCGGACGTCTGACCGAAGCCCACCCGAGCCGAATCTACGGACGCCCGACGAGCACCGGACGTCTGCACCCTCGCGAGCTTCCGGACGACCGGTGACTCCCGGACGTCCGACATCTATGTGTTGTTTACATGTTGGGCCGCAGCCCATGTACCCCTTCGCCCACCTATACTATATATACTCTTCTCCTACCTATGTTTTAGGGTTAGCATTGGTTTAGCTCATACTTGAGATAGAGCTTTGCGCATCCACATCGGATCTACTCCACGAGAGAGACCGCGGCCCCTCTTCGGAGAAGATCCCTTTGGATTCAAGACCTCCTTTGCGGAGAAGACCATCAAGACCTCCTCACAGAGAAGACTCGTTACCTTTGAATCGTCCTTAATTGACCCTGGATCATGTGATCTGTTATGTACTCGAGGGTCTAGCATATGTGTGACTATTTGTTGTTGGTTTAGTGATTCTCTCATGTTTCCCCTTGTGTTCCCCCCTCGTGTTTTCCCTCGTGTTCTTCGCGGGATCCGCTACTTTCGTGAAAGATCGGCCCCTAGGGTTCCTACCCTACATCAGTTTAGTAGTAACTTGATCCGAAGTTTCATGATCATCATCATTAGTGATGCGGAGCATCCCACGTTCATCCCCATGTACACTCCGACTACTCTCCAATCCCTAAGGATACATAAGACGAGACCTCAAGTATACGCCATTGGACACAAGGTGAACTCACTCCTCTCCGAATCGTCACTTTCCACATGTGAGACATGGTTACTACCTCAAACATGTCTGCTATGCATGACCAAGAACCAAGAGGAAGCCCATGGACAAGAAGGCGAGGACACCAAGCGCGAGGAACAAGAAGAAGAGCGGCGGAAGAAGCTCCAGCCACCGGACGACTGGTCGGGACCGGATGTCCGACGCCTGAAGACCCACCGAACGACCGTCTCGGACCGGACGACCGGCGATCCCGCACCCGAGCCAAACGAGCGGACGACCGGCCTCCACCGGATGACCGGCGCCTGAAGCACAACCAACACCAACTACAACACCTCCCAGCGAGCGGACGTCCGGCCCCCACCGGACGACCGATAATATTAACGGAAGTCCGAGGACACCGGATGTCCGGTGCCTCTTCACAAAACATCTTCAGCGGATGTCCGACGACTGGCGGACTACCGGTCCCTCCTGAGCTACCGGACACCGGTACCCACCGGACGACCAGTACCTGCCTGTGTGCAGTCGGGCCTTTGGCCTTGTATCCTTCTCCCGCTTTCCCCTTCGTGGCTCTAGACTATATATACTCCTCCACCTCCTCCTAGTTAGGGTTAGCATTGGTTTAGCTCATATTAGAGATAGGGTATTGCTCATCCACATCGGATCTACTCCACGAGAGAGACCGCGACCCCTATACGGAGAAGATCCACGTTGGATTCAAGACCTCCTCACGGAGAAGAACATCAAGACCTCCTCACGAAGAAGATCGGTTACCTTTTGTATCGTCCGTTGTTGACTCTAGATCTTGTATCTTCCTTTATATTCATGGATCTAGCGCATGTGTGATCATTCTTGTTAGTTTGAGTGTTGTCTTGTGTTCCCCTCGTGTTTTCCCTCCTCGTGTTCTTCGTGTTCTTCACGGGATCCGCTCCATTCGTGGAAGATCGACCATATATGGTTCCTACCCTACATCATCTTGGTATCAGAGCCACGTTGATCATGATTTCGGAGCCTGCCCTCGTTGTTTTCTAGCCTAATTTTGTTGTGTTCTTCCCCAATTTCGAAAATCCCCACCAAAAACAGCCCCCAATTTTTTTTGATTTGTTGGTTTGACGAAGTTTTGTTGGATTCGATCCATAGATTTGCTTGGTTTCAAGTCGATCTAGCATCTCCCCAAGTTTCCCCATCTTTCATCCACGCAATCCCCTCTATTTTGATCCCAAAATCACCAAATTCCACCCAAAATCGCGTCCCGAAACTCGCATCTCGCGTTGACGCAGACCCACCGGACGACCGTCATTTTACCGGACGTCCGGACACCCAGGAAGCACCGGACGACCGGAACCCCTAACCCGAGCTGAAATTAGCGGATTTCCGACCCGACCGGACGTCCGGCGACCGGATATCCGTCCATTTCCGGACGTCCGCTACCTGTAAAAAACTGAATTCACTGAAATTTTGTTTCGGCCATAACTAATTCATCCGAACTCCGATTTTGATGTTCTTTAGATGGTTTTGAAGCTCTTGGCATCCCCCTTCCCACAAAAATACCACCAACATCTTTTGACTCCATCAGATTTTGTGAATTTTGGAATCTTTGCCTAGGGCTTCCACCACATCATCTGCTACACCACCACCGACTTCCGCAACCTAACCATATTTATTCCCCATTGCATTAGTGGTTGCTTGAGGAGTGATTTGAGTCTCTTAATGTGTCTAGGCTACTTAGGAATGGTTGCTTCTTCATCAACCACCACCACCACCACGATAACTTCCGCATAGTTTTGCCAACCTCCCACTCCCGCCACCCTAACTTAACCCAATTTTGTTTGTGTTGTGAGTTGTGTCTCCTAAGGTGTTTCGACTACTTAGGGACCATGCTTCCAACTCCGACACTGTTTATAGTCCACCACCTTAACCTCCACTTCCGCATTGCCTACTCGCATAACCCATCATTGCATTTCCGCAATCCCATTGAGCTTCTGCAACCTCCACCGCATTCCCGCTACCACCATTTTGACATTTGAGATTTTGAGTTCGCGGTTTTTACGTTTCCTAAGGTGTTTCGGCTACTTAGGGACGAGTCTCCATCATCTTGGTATGTCCATCAAAATCACCGCCACTTATCATCGACACGGATGGTAACCTCCATATCATCTTGGTATCGTGGTATCCCTCCATTGTATATTCCCTTGCCATTGCATTGATAACCCCTAGCCCAGTTTGCGTCACTTGCCTATTGAGACTAGCCTTTGAGTATTGCCGGCAACGTTACTTGTGCACATTAGTGATCGTCAAGCTACACCTCCTATTGCATACATACCGTATCATATTGGTATCATATCATCCCTTGTGCCACAAGTTTGTTCCCGTATATACCCAATTGCTATCTTGGTTTGTGCATTTCCCATTGTGGCCATATACAAAAAAAGAATAAGCTTTTAAGCAAAAGAGAAAGAGCAAAAAAGCTTGTAAGCAATAGCCATAGCATCATACCTCATTGCATATAAGATCATC
>NC_041384.1:333503444-333548753 GCF_002162155.2 Triticum dicoccoides | reverse complement strand
TATAGCATATTTGGGATAGAAAGTCGATACATTTTGCATCTTATAGGTTGTGCACAAGTGTCATATCCGCCTATAGAGCAATCGTGCTAGCGTCTCTCTTGAGTTGTGCAATACGAGCGTTTTCCATGGATTCCACATTTTGTGCTCATCCTTGTTGCACGACCCCATTTATCTATCCGTGTGTGCATTTCCATGTTCCATTCATTGCTATTGGTCTACTTGTTTCACTTGCGAATTTGTGAATCTCTTTCAACATTGTTGACTCTTGCTAACATTTTGCATGAAATTGTTTGTCCCACTATCCTCACCGAGCTCCACCATAAGCCTTATTTGTGTAGGTGTGAGAAACCGACAAGAATTGGTACCAATTGTGCTATTTCCTTTTTACATCATTGAGTGGTCATTGATCCATCTTCAACATTGGTCAAGGTACATTTGGTATAAGTTCTTCTCTTTCTCCCACTCATATTTGCTCGGGTCTTGTGATGGATAGGCAAGGCATTTCATCTCCGGTCTTCACAACAACGACGACGTGAACAACTACATCACCAAAGCATCTATCTACGATCTACAACGACAAATGCAAGGCGCACAATCAAGATTGCGAGAGCGCATCGAGAACCTCTCCATCGACATTCGTCACTCGAAGCAAGGAAAAGGGACTACATCGACAACGAGCTTTCCACGCACAAGGAGGAGCAAGATGCAAGGATGGATGAGATTCAGACTTTGTTGGCCAAACTTTCTTCCTCTTCGTCATCCTCAAGACGGCGGCGAGCAAGTCAATCATCTTCGGAGCACCCAAGCGACGCAAGCGCAAGTCATCCATGTCCACATCTCCATGGCGACCACCATCACGTTCGTGATCCACCTCGTCATGAAGGGACAGTCACCTCCAAGCAACATGTGCACGACGACGACGAACGACATCTACTATGAGCTCAAGTGCTACAACGCCAACATCATTATGAAGATGCTCACCAAGCGCAAAAGCAAAAGTCCCAATAAGCCCTACTTCACGCCAAGTCCAAACATCATGAGCACAAGAGAAGACCGCGAGACAAGCACCACCAAGACGGAGCTACATCTACACCAACCACTTCCGCATCTTCACCAAGTGTTCCCGAGGCATCT
This sequence comes from Triticum dicoccoides, assembly GCF_002162155.2. Taxonomy (NCBI): domain Eukaryota; kingdom Viridiplantae; phylum Streptophyta; class Magnoliopsida; order Poales; family Poaceae; genus Triticum; species Triticum dicoccoides. Next base: position 333,547,619 of record NC_041384.1, on the reverse strand, counting down.
ACGCCTTCGGATGTACGGCATCTTAGCCTACTTCCCATGAGTTCGCCTACATCGACATCATCAAGTACAAGGCGACCACCTACAAGTGAGGGCGACACTTCCATCTTCGGAAGCACCTCAAGGAAGATGGCCGACCATGGGAAATTCCCTTCGATCATGGAGACGAGCTATGAGGTGCCACATCATATGGGCCTCCAACAACGAGACGGCGACCAGACGGTCGAGCTAGGGCCATCCCCTTCGACCACGGCGATGAGCGCGAACCTCTTCAACAACATGAAGACGACGCCCATATTGGACTCATACTCCGAGTCAAGCTACGAGACCGCACATGAGACCTTATATTTGGTCTTAGAGGAGAGTGATGATGTGCCATCTTCGGCCATCATCCATGGCTACGACTACGACATGATTGAGCATGGAGACATTTGCACCAACATCTCTCCGACACCGACATGTGACAAGATGCCCCAATTCCCATGTGAGGAGAGCCACCCCACCATGAGTGATATGAGTGACTCCACCATTTGTGACATTGAGTGCATTTCCTATGAGAGGATGGGTGTGACCACCACTAGCCCCACACTTGAGAGCATCCAAGAGGGAGTGAGTGAGCCACCACACTTAGTGAGCGAGGTAGTTGACATGGCACGTGAGGCCACTATGCTTTCTAACAACTTAACCTCTACTTCGAGTGTGTTTTCTTTGGTGCTAGGCCACCTACATGACGACACGCCTATCCTCGATGAGTCCATACCTCCAATGGAGACAATGATGGCCATGGTGGAATAAGATGCACCCCCCACATGGTTCCATCAAGATGAAGATGACCACGACTTGGTCTTCGACACCTCACTTACAACACATGAGCGACGCTCTAAAGGTAACATAGGTGATGGTGCTTCAATTGTCCCACTAGTGGATTATCTCACCAATGATTGCTTGCATGATGTTGATCCACCTATATTCCCATGCTTCATGCTAGTGTGAATTCTTCATGTCATGACTTACCTATTTATGATAAATATGATGATGAGCATGTTGATTTGCCTAGTTGTGATGCTATGCTCCATAGGATATCTTGTGAAAATTCTTTTGGTCACATCATGTTTGACAATCCATTAACCTTGTCATATGCTATGAGTGAGATCTCCCATATTGCATCATTTCAATCTCAACATAGTAACTATGCATGCCCCATTACAATAGATCCCATTTGCACTTATGGCATAGATGACGAGATGATGGTCATTGGCTTTTGTTTTTCATGTGATGACATTGCCATGCTTCCTTTACATGATTTGCGCAATTCATCTACTATGCCATGCCATGATCACAATGTTCCAACTATGCATTGTTTTGGATGTTGTCAATATTCTCCATTCAATGTTTCCACTAATGATCATGAGGAGACCCCCATAGTTTCCTCATACATATTAGGAGATTTTGATGCATTCCATACATTGCATGATTCTCATAATTTCTTGCACCATATGCATTCTATGAATAACAATGCTCTACATATTTCTTGTGATGCATTACACAATTTGAGCCTCCATTATGCTATTCATAACAACAAACCTATCATGATGGACGACATGTTTCTATATCACACATCTCATTTATTCGAGCATTGGATATTTTGTGCTAACCAACACAAGCACATGCGCATCATGATGGATGATGTGTACATCTACCACACACACACTCAATTTTCCCTTTGTCTTTGTTTTGTGTAGGTACTCACGTATACTCGTCAACCTCTCAATCCAAGGAGTTGATGAAATGAGCTCTTGAGAGCAAAGATAACTTGGGATCCCGTGGATTGTCCTTCCCACCATTCCCTTTGCGCCACGACTTCGCGCATTCCTTTTACTTGGCTCTCACACGGCTTTGGGCTATTTACCATTATATCGTGTTCACTTTGCATGTTATGCCTATTTCTATGTCTTTGCCATGCAATTGTGACCCTTGCTTACATTTACCCATGATTCACCATTTTACTACTCATATGTGTATTTGCATGCTTGGTGGAGATCCTTGTTGCTATTGCCATGTTTATCATGTGCCTCATGCTATTGATGCTATTTTGCTCATATCCTCCTTTCATGCTTGTGATATGTCTTGTGCATTATTCATGCCCACCATTTGCACACACGACATGATTGCCATGATTCCTTCTAGTACATTGCATCTTTGCACTACTAGCTTGCTTGCCTTGATTCACATGATTGCTTGCTTTGTCGCATCACCCATGTTCCATTCTTACTTGCTTTCTTGGGTTGATGACGTATATGTTCATGCCTCTCACATGATATATTTTGTTCATTGTCGCTTGCCTCCAATTGTTGCATCTATGCTTATTGATCGTGGAGACTTGGACACTTTACTTGTGATGCATGCTTGCTTGATTGAGCCTATTGTATTTGGTTGTTCTTGCATCATCATATGCCTCCATACTATGAAATGCTCCCTTGTACTTTCTTATGATGAGCATGATGCATCCACTTGTTGGGTATTTTACCACATGAATGATAGGTTTTGCATCTCCGCTAACCTCATTTGTTTTTCTGAGTGTTTGTCATGTTCTTTCATGTTGAAGGATTCACAAGGCGATACCGTCATGACACAATTTGGTCATGTGAAGGCATACACGATGTGCAACACCAACATTTGCGAGAATCTCCTAAAGGTGAACTCCTTCCCTTTGAGCCATCCTCAAATATGCATATTGGATGGGTCACTCTTTCATTGTTGTTTCCTTCTTGTTGTCTACATGGTACATCTCGCGAATGGAGGAGCGACATTAAAGATTGACTCTATGGACCTTCACATTGAGGAGCGCTCGTACTTATTGGAAGCACCTTCGAACCTCCACTCATGCCACGACATCGAGCATTGGTATACCAACACCTCCATATTTGTTGATTATGCTCATAAATGTCATGCTCATTGGATATCTCACACGCATGACAAATTTGCATCTTATGCATGGATTGACTCATATTATGATTGCCTTGTTGCATCTTGTATTCCCATGTCATTCATGATATATGAGCTTGTGCATTTCCTTAGCAAATTTGTTGTGATCTTTCTTGATGGCATATTCATACATCATGATCATATTTCCCATCATCAATTGCATGATCACATACTCATCTTGAGCATCCATGGCCATATTCATGCTATTGATAAACCGTCTCTCTATGACATCATTTTGCACCATGGTTGCATTGATCATATTCACAACACATTTGTGTGCGCAATGAATGCTTTTGCTCCCATGAATGCTTTACATACCATTCCATCTCTTTTGGATAAGCTTCATGCACCTTGTCATGATCAATCTTGTTGCACAGAATCATTCTTACATGATGGACGCTTTGTGTGCTCTAACAATTTTATTTCCGATTGTCGTTTGTGTTTGCTCTTTTTGCATGTATACCACTCCGGTGACACCTTCGAGTACTTGGATTGCGCCATGTTTTCAACTCCGTCCAACTACAAGTTCATCCACAACAACTGTTTCCATGGTGACGAGGATCACGATTCGAGGTCGGATCTTTCCCAAGGGGGGGGGATGATGCGGAGCATCCCACGTTCATCCCCATGTACACTCTGACTACTCTCGAAGCCCCAAGGATACATAAGACGAGACCTCAAGTATACGCCATTGGACACAAGGTGAACTCGCTCCTCTCTGAATCGTCACTTTCCACATGTGAGACATGGTTACTACCTCAAACATGTCTGCTATGCATGACCAGGAATCAAGAGGAAGCCCATGGACAAGAAGGCGAGGACACCAAGCGCGAGGAACAAGAATAAGATCGGCGGAAGAAGCTCCAGCCACCGGACGACTGGTCGGGACTGGACGTCCGACGCCTGAAGACCCACCGAACGACCGGCCTGGACCAGAGGGTCGGCGATCCCGCACCCGAGCCAAACAAGCGGACGTCTGGCCTACACCGGACGACCGGCACCTGAAGCACAGCCAATGCCAACTACAACACCTCCCAGCAAGCGGACATCCGGCCCCACTGGACGGTCGGTAATATTAATGGAATTCCGAGGACACCGGACGTCCGGTGCCTCTTCACAGAACATCTTCAGCGGATGTCCGATGACTAGCGGACGACCGGTCCCTCCCGAGCCACCGGACGACCGGTACCCACCGGACGACCGATACCTGCCTGTGTGCAGTTGGGCCTTTGGCCTTGTATCCTTCTCCCGCTTACCCCTTCGTGGCTCTAGACTATATATAATCCTCGACCTCCTCCTAGTTAGGGTTAGCATTGGTTTAGCTCATATTAGATATAGGGCATTGCTCATCCACATCGGATCTACTCCACGAGAGAGACCGTGGCCCCTCTACGGAGAAGATCCACGTTGGATTCAAGACCTCCTCACGGAGAAGACCGGTTACCTCTTGTATCATCCGTTGTTGACTTTGGATCTTGTATCTTCCTTTGTGTTCATGGATCTAGCGCATGTGTGATCATTCTTGTTGGTTTGAGTGTTGTCTTGTGTTCCCCTCGTGTTTTCCCTCCTCATGTTCTTCGTGTTCTTCGTGGGATCCGCTCCTTTCATGAAAGACCAGCCACATAGGGTTCCTACCCTACATCAATTAGCTTCCTCACTAATTGGTGTAGGAATCACTAGAACTGATTTCTGTGATGAACTACTTTCCAATAAGGGAGCATGTACAATTACCACATCAAGTTCTACTTTCCTCCCACTCACTTCTTTCGAGTGAAACTCCTTCTCTAGAAAGGATCCATTCTTAGCAACGAATACATTGCCTTCAGATATGTTATAGAAGGTGAACCCAACAGTTTCCTTTCGGTATCCTATGAAGACACATTTCTCCGATCTGGGTTCGAGCTTATCAGGTTGAAGCTTTTTCACATAAGCATCGCAGCCCCAAACTTTAAGAAACGACAACTTGTGTTTCTTACTAAACCACAGTTCATATGGTCTCGTCTCAGCGGATCTAGATGGTGCCCTATTTAACGTGAATGTAGTCGTCTCTAAAGCATAACCCCAAAACGATAGCGGTAAATTAGTAAGAGACATCATAGATCGCACCATATATAATAAAGTGCGGTTACGACGTTCGGACACACCATTACGCTGTGGTGTTCCAGGTGGCGTGAGTTGTGAAACTATTCCGCATTGTTTCAAATGAAGACCAAACTCATAACTCAAATATTCGCCTCCACGATCAGATCGTAGAAACTTTATTTTCTTGTTACGATGATATGCCACTTCACTCTGAAATTATTTGAACTTTTCAACTATTTCAGACTTATGTTTCATCAACCCATATCTACTCAAATCATCTGTGAAGGTCAGAAAATAATGATACCCGCCGCGACCCTCAACACTCATCGGACTGCATACATCAGTATGTATTATTTCCAACAAGTCAGTTGCTCGCTCCATTGCTGTGGAGAATGGAGTCTTAGTCATCTTGCCCATGAGGCATGGTTCACAAGCATCAAGTGATTCATAATCAAGTGATTCCAGAAGACCATCGGCATGGAGTTTCTTCATGTGGTTTACACCAATATGACCTAAACGGCAGTGCCACAAATAAGTTGCACTATCATTATTAACCTGGCATCTTTCGGCTTCAATATTATGAATATGTGTATCACTACAATTGAGATTCAACAAAAATAGACCACTCAACAAGGGTGCATGACCATAAAAGATATTACTCATGTAAATAGAACAACCATTATTCTCTGATTTAAATGAATAACTGCCTCGCATCAAACAAGAGCCGGATATAATGTTCATGCTTAACGTTGGCATCAAATAACAATTATTCAGGTCTAAAACTAATCCCGAAGGTAGATGTGGAGGTAGCGTGCCGATGGTGATCACATCGACTTTGGAACCATTTCCCACGTGCGTCGTCACCTTGTCCTTAGCCAATCTTTGTTTAATCCGTAGCCCCTGTTTCGAGTTGCAAATATGAGAAACAGAACCAGAATCAAATAGCCAGGTGCTACTACGAGCATTAGTAAGGTACACATCAATAACATGTATATCAAATATACCTTTCACTCTACCATCCTTCTTATCCACCAAATACTTGGGGTAGTTCCACTTCCAGTGACCAGTCCCTTTGAAGTAGAAGCACACAGTCTCAGGCTTAGGTGAAGACTTGGGTTTCATCACTTGAGCAGCAACTTGCTTGCCGTTCTTCTTGAAGTTCCCCTTCTTCCCTTTGCCCTTTTTCTTGAAACTAGTGGTCTTTTTAACCATCAACACTTGATGCTCCTTCTTGATTTCTACCTCCGCAGCTTTAAGCATCGCGAAGAGCTCGGGAATTGTCTTATCCATCCCTTGCATATTATAGTTCATCACAAAGCTTCTGTAGCTTGGTGGCAGTGATTGAAGAACTCTGTCAATGACACTATCATCAGGAAGATTAACTCCGAGTTGAGTCAAGTGGTTGTGGTACCCAGACATTCTAAGTATATGTTCACTGATAGAACTATTCTCCTCCATTTTGCAGCTATGGAACTTATTGGAGACTTCATATATCTTAATTCGGGAATTTGCTTGAAATATTAACTTCAACTCCTGGAACATCTCATATGCTCCATGACGTTCAAAACATCCTTGATGTCTCGATTCTAAGCCGTAAAGCATGGCACACTGAACTATCGAGTAGTAATCGGTTTTGCTCTGCCAGATGTTCATAATGTCTGGAGTTGCTCCTGCAGCGAGTCTTGCACCTAGCGGTGCTTCTAGGTCGTAATTCTTCTGTGCAGCAATGAGGATAATCCTCAAGTTATCGACCCACTCCGTGTAGTTGCTACCATCACCTTTCAACTTAGCTTTCTCTAGGAACGCATTAAAATTCAAGGGAACGATAGCACGGGCCATTGATCTACAACAACATAGACATGCAAATACTATCAGGTACTAAGTTCATGATAAATTAAAGTTCAATTAATCATATTGTGACGCCCTGAGACCGATGCTCGAGAAGACTTCCATATGTTCCGGGTTTCGCCGTGTGTTTCATTTGTGCCTGCCCTTTTATTTTTGCTTTGCATCATGTCATCATGCCATCATCTCATAAATCTTTTGCAACTCAACTAAATAAATGGCATGGATCTTTGATCCATTTAAACCGAGGGAATTCACATGGTGATTCTCTTTACAACATATCCTCCCAATATTAGGGAGCTATTTTAAATATTTCTTTAATTGGGATATCACCATAACACACTTGCAAATTATCTCAATGCCTTTGTTATCTTAATTCTTGGTCTCCAACCTTGCCATATATTCTTTCATCATATTCCGGAGCTCCACCAAAAATCCGAACATTTTTTGGACCTTCCAACCCTCACTTCCTATTCAAATCATTTGAATTTAAATCAAATGAGTTTGAATTTAAATCTTTCAATCATGGCCTTTTTCTATTTTCTCGGAAAAAGCACATTTTTGTGAGTCCGGGAAAATTATCCACGCGTCCATCTTCGTCCCCTAACCTCTCTTTCTTTTCTTCCTTATCTCTGTTTTTTTCTTTAGAGTGAGAGAGACGGTGCCCAACAGGCCATTTAGGCCCAGCTGCACCTCAGGCCAGCCGCAGCCCACTTGGGCTTCCCTAGGCCCACTCTCGCGCCGGCCTACCAAGGCTACCCGCACCCAGGCCAGCCCGCACGCCCCGTAACCCTAGGCCTCAATCCCACTTCTCCCTCTCCCTCGTTTCCTTCCTCTCGTGCCGCCAGGGAGAGAGCGCTCGCTCTCGATCCCCTCCTCTTTCCCCGTCGTCCCTCTCCTCAAACCCCCCCTTGTCCTCGTCCCGAGCCACCACCAACCACCACGAGCAGCCAAGCCCCGCCATGGCCGCGCCCCCTGCTGCTGAGGCCCTGCGCCCGCAGACGTCGACCTCCAGCGCCCCAAGTCCCGCGCGACATGCCCACTCTCCAGGGCCGCGCCTCCTTGCCGCCCGGATCCGTCGTCCTCAACCCCGCCTCTCCTGCTCATCGACCACGCCGCCGGAGCCCTGCATCGTGCGAAGCGTCGCCGGCGCCCCCAAGTCCACGTCGCCGGCCTCCTGCCGTGGCCTCCTCCTCGCTTCAAGTCCACGCCGTCAAGCTCCAGCACCAGGACCCTCCGTGCTCTTGCCCGTTCCACCCCGTAGCTGCTTGCCAGTAGATGCTCCGCCGCCGTCCAGGATACATAGCAACGCCTTGCTGCTCCCTGCCTCACCCCATGTTCGCTGGCGTCTTCAACCACCCGAGGCCCTCCTCCGTGCCATCGCTGGCCCCTGTTGTCATTGTCAAGACCCTCCAAATCAGGGAGTACCATGTCCGCCACCGAGACACTAGGATTCACCAAGTCCGGCAAGTACCACGACTTACGGAACACGAACGACCACCGCTCCGAACGCCAAGTACTACTACAAACCCGAAGAATTCGGATGCATCAAGTCCCTGAGGAGACCCGTTTTTCGTCAAGTTCGACTACCCGTATCATCAAGTACCACTACGACCGGAGACCTCAGACACGACAAGTACCCCTTCGACCTATCAATACCGCAAACGCCAAGTTCCACGATGACCCAAGTACCGCGAGAATGTTTGTACCTCTACCATCACCGTGGATCCGACAAGTACCCGTACAACAAGTGTACCTCTACCATCGTCTTCGGAATCGCTAAGAACATCAAGCACCCCTTCGAGATGACGAGACCGACAAGTTCAAATGACCCCAAGTACCTCTCCGAAAACGAGACGTATACCGCTATCGTTGCAAGACTCGAGACCGACAAGTCCGAAGATGCTAGTACCACTACTACCCACTACGCCCGTGTATGACTTCTTCCATTACGAACGTCCGGAGAACGTCTACTTCCCCTACACTGCATCGAACTTGAACCGCTCCGATAATGCACGCTATAAAGGTATAACCCCGAGACGACGCCCGTGAACGAATGTTGTGTGATGTATGAGATGCTCGTGGTTGCACCGTGTCCGAGTTGTTCTTTGCAAGTTCCTCGTTGCCTTGCCGTCGGCTTGTGGGAACCCGGTATCCGGGATCACCCCACCGTCCTTGCATGGCACGCTCCTGTCGCTTTTCCTTTTGCACCGTATCTCCATGAGCTACCGGAACTGATATGTTGCTGTGGCATCATTTTCGGATTCGTTGCCGTGGCACCCCTTCATTTCCGCCACGATGACAAAAGCCTCATATCTTATCATGTCAACATTTCCTTAAAAATTGCATAACCCTGAACATGACATCCGCATCATGATAATAACATTTAAATGTTTAAAATTGTTGTTGCACCAAATTGATAAATGCACATGAGGATATACCGGAATTGTTGTTGTTGTTTTCGGCCTCATTTAAACTTGCCTAAAGGTTTAGTTTACTTATGCTCCACCTCTTGCCATGTTTAAACATCATTTAATATTGTTGAGTACCTAAACGAGATCGAACTAAATAATTGATGTGGTGTTCCGGCAATATGCAACTCGTTGCATATTGGGCTCCACTTAACTTGTAGTTTTGTTTGTTGCACTTTGCCATGCCATGCCTCATTAAATCGGACATGCATCATACTTGGTTGTGCACCATGCCATGTTTATGTGATGGTTGTTTACTATGTTATTTGCTTCTTTCCAGTGTTGCTTCTTCGGGTTAGTTCTAATAACGTCGCGTTTGTGAGGATCCGTTCGACAACGTCCGTTTGTCTTCTTCATGGACTCGTTCTTCTTCCTTGCGGGATCTCAAGCAAGATGACCATACCCTCGAAATCACTTCTATCTTTGCTTGCTAGTTGCTCGCTCTATTGCTATGCCTATGCTGCGATACCTACCACATGCTTACCATGCCTCCCATATTGCCATGTCAAACCTCTAACCCACCTTGTCCTAGCAAACCGTTGTTTGGCTATGTTACCGCTTTGCTCAGCCCCTCTTATAGCGTTGCTAGTTGCAGGTGAAGATTGGAGTTTGTTCCTTGTTGGAACATGGATATTTTGTTGGGATATCACAATATCTCTTATTTAATTAACGCATCTATATACTTGGTAAAGGGTGGAAGGCTTGGCCTTATGCCTAGTGTTTTGTTCCACTCTTGTCGCCCTAGTTTCTGTCATATCGGTGTTATGTTCCCGGATGTTGCGTTCCTTACATGGTTGGGTTATAATGGGAACCCCTTGACAGTTCGGCTTGAATAAAACTCCTCCAGCAATGCCCAACATTGGTTTTGCCATTCGCTACCTAGCCTCTTTTTCCCTTGGGTTCCGCGGACTCAAGGGTCATCTTTATTAAACCCCCCGGGGCCAGTGCTCCTCTGAGTGTTGGTCCAAACTAGAGCCCCTTGCAGCGCTACCTCGGGGAAACTCGAGGGCTGGTTTTAGTTGCACGGATTTCTTATCCAGTGTGCCCTGAGAACGAGATATGTGCAGCTCCTATCGGGATTTGTCGGCACATTCGGGTGGTGTTGCTGGACTTGTTTTACCATTGTCGAGATGTCTTGTAACTGGGATTCCGAGTCTGATCGGGCCGTCCTGGGAGAAGGAATATCCTTCGTTGACCGCGAGAGCTTGTGATGGGCTAAGTTGGGACACCCCTGCAGGGATTTGAACTTTCGAAAGCCGTGCCCGCGGTTATGGGCAGATGGGAATTTGTTAATCTCCGGTTGTAGAAAACCTAAAGTTTATCTTAATTAAAATGCATCAACCGCGTGTGTCGCCGTGATAGTCTCTTCTCGGCGGAGTCCGGGAAGGGAACACAGTGTTGGAGTTATGCTTGACGTAGGTTGTTCTAGGATCACTTCTTGATCATAGTTCATCGATCGTGCCTTTGCCTTCTCTTCTCGCTCTCATTTGCGTATGTTAGCCACCATATATACTAGTCGCTTGCTGCAGCTCCACCTCATACCTTTTACCCTACCTATAAGCTTAAATAGTCTTGATCGCGAGGGTGTGAGATTGCTGAGTCCCCGTGACTCACAGTTTACTTCCAAACCCAGCTTGCAGGTGCCGATGATACCGTGCAGGTGATGCAACCGAGCTCAAGGAGGAGCTCGATGAAGATCGTGTTCGTTATGTTGTTCTGTTTCCATAGTAGTGGAGCCCAGTCGGGGCGATCGGGGATCTGTGTAGCATTTGGGGTAGTCTTCTTTTATTTTGGTTCCGTAGTCGGACCTTTAGTGTATCTGGACGAATGTAATGTTTTATACATGTATTGTGTGAAGTGGCGATTGTAAGCGACCTATGTACCTTTTTCCCTTATTGTATTACATGGGTTGTTTGCAAAGATTACCTCACTTGCAACATTGCTTTCAATGCGGTTATGCCTCTAAGTCGTGCTTCGACACGTGGGAGATATAGCCGCATCGAGGGCGTTACACATATTACTTAAGAACTCCCACTTAGATAGACATCCCTCTAGTCATCTAAATGATCACGTGATCCATATCAACTAAACCATGTCCGATCATCACATGAGATGGAGTAGTTTTCAATGGTGAACATCACTATGTTGATCATATCTACTATATGATTCACGTTCGACCTTTCGGTCTCAGTGTTCCGAGGCCATATTTGCATATGCTAGGCTCATCAAGTTTAACCCGAGTATTCCGCACGTGCAAAACTGGCTTGCACTCGTTGTATGCGAACGTAGAGCTTATCACACCCGATCATCACGTGGTGTCTCGGCATGTCGAACTGTAGCAACAACGCATACTCAGGGAGAACACTTATACCTTGAAATTTAGTGAGGGATCATCTTATAATGCTACCGCCGTACTAAGCAAAATAAGATGCATAAAGGATAAACATCACATGCAATCAAAATAAGTGATATGATATGGCCATCACCATCTTGTGCCTTTTGATCTCCATCTCCAAAGCACCGTCATGATCACCATCATCACCGGCTTAACACCTTGATCTCCATCGCAGCATCGTTGTCGTCTTGCCAACTATTGCTTCTACAACTATCGCTACCGCTTAGTGATAAAGCAAAGCAATTACAAGGCGATTGCATTTCATACAATAAAGTGACAACCATAAGGCTCCTGCCAGTTGTCGATAACTTTTACAAAACATGATCATATCATACAACAATTTATATGTCATCACGGCTTGACCATGTCACACCACAACATGCCCTGCAAAAACAAGTTAGACATCCTCTACTTTGTTGTTGCAAGTTTTACATGGCTGCTACGGGTTTCTAGCAAGAACCGTTCTTACCTAAACATCAAAAGCACAACGATTATTCTTCAAGTGTGTTGTTTTAACCTTCAACAAGGACCATGCGTAGTCTAACTCGATTCAACTAAAGTTGGAGAAACAGACACCCACCAGCCACTTGTGTGCAAAGCACGTCAGTAGAACCAGTCTCATGAATGCGGTCACGTAATGTCGGTCCGGGCCGCTTCATCCAACAATACTGCCGAATCAAAGTAAGACGTTGCTGGTAAGCAGTATGACTATTATCGCCCACAACTCTTTGTGTTCTACTCGTGCATATAACATCTACGCATAGACCTGGCTCGGATGCCACTGATGGGGAACACAATATTTCAACAAATTTCCTACGATCACGCAAGATCTATCTAGGAGAAGCATAGCAACGAGACGGGAGAGTGTGTCCACGTACCCTCGTAGACCGAAAGTGGAAGCGTTTAGTAATGCGGTTGATGTAGTCGAACGTCTTCGCGATTCAACCGATCCTAGCACTGAACGTACGGCACCTCCGTGTTCAGCACACGTTCAGCTCGATGACGTCCCTTGAGCTCTTGATCCAGTTGAGGATGAGGGATAGTTCCATCAGCACGACAGTGTGGCGACGGTGATGATGAAGTTACCGGCGCAGGGCTTCGCCTAAACACTACGACGATATGACCGAGGTGTGTAACTGTGGAGGGGGGCACCGCACGCGACTAAGAGAATACTTGGTGTGCCTTTGGGGTGCCTCCTCCCACGTATATAAAGGAGGGGGAGGAGGCCGGCGGCTAGGGAGGAGGCGCGCCAGGTGTGGGGAGTCCTACTATGACTCCCTAGTCCTAGTAGGATTCCCTCTCCTTTTTTTTCCTTTTGCGGAGTAGCAAAGGGGGAAAGAGAGGAGGGGTAGGAGAGGAAAGGGGGGCGCCGCCCCCACCCCTTGTCCAATTCAGATTGGCAAGGGGGGGCGCCACCTCCTGTCCGGCCCTCTCTCTTCTCCACTAAGGCCCATGATGGCCCATTAACTTCCCGAGGGGGGGGGGGTTCCGGTAATCTCCGGTACTCCGAAACTCATCCAAAACAACCCGAACCATTCTAGTGTCCGAATGTAACCTTCCAATATATGAATCTTTACCTCTTGACCATTTCGAGACTCCTCGTCATGCCCGTGATCTCATCAGGGACTCCGAACAAACTTCGATTATCAAATCACATAACTCATAATACAAATCGTCATCGAACATTAAACGTGCGGACCCTACAGGTTCGAGAACAATGTAGACATGACCGAGACACATCTCTGCTCAATAACCAATAGCGTAACCTGGATGCTCATATTGGTTCCTACATATTCTATGAAGATCTTTACCGGTCAAACCGAATAACATCATACGTTGTTCCCTTTGTCATCAGTATGTTACTTTCCCGAGATTCGATCATCGGTATCACCATACCTAGTTCAATCTCGTTACCAGCAAGTCTCTTTACTCATTTCGTAATGTATCATCCCGCAACTAACTCATTAGTCATAGTGCTTGCAAGGCTTATAGTGATGAGCATTACCGAGAGGGCCTAGAGATACATCTCCGATACACGGAGTGATAAATCCTAATCTCGATCTATGCCAACTCAACAAACACCATCCGAGACACCTGTAGAGCATCTTTATAATCACCCAGTTACGTTGTGATGTTTGATAGCACACAAGGTGTTCCTCCGGTATTCGGGAGTTGCATAATTTCATAGTCAGAGGAACATGTATAAGTCATGAAGAAAGCAATAGCAATAAAACTAAACGATCATTATGCTAAGCTAACGGATGGGTCGTGTCCATCACATCATTCTCTAATGATGTGATCCCGTTCATCAAATGACAACACATGTCTATGGTTAGGAAACTTAACCATCTTTAATTAACGAGATAGTCAAGTAGAGGCAAACTAGCGACACTCAGTTTTGTCTATGTATTCACACATGTACTAAGTTTCCGGTTAATACAATTCTAGCATGAATAATAAACATTTATCATGATATAAGGAAATATAAATAACAACTTTAATTTTGCCTCTAGGGCATATTTCCTTCAATTTTGGATTTACAGGAATTAAAAAACCAAGTTTATCAATCTTTCCAGCCGAGCCACGACGCCCAGATGTTTGAATTTCATTCCCATTTCTTGCATGGGACCTAGAAATTCACCCAAGGACACACATGTGATTTTTCAATCAACTTTGGTGCACTGGAGCATGTGCTTGTAGTTCAAATTTAAATTATGCACATTAAATGCACATAAACTCAATTAATGTATACAAAAGGCCAAATGAACCCGGAATAATTCCAAAATTTAGCACCATACTTCTATTTGGTCTAATCTGCCAGTGTAAAAAAATAAGGCGGGAGAAGGCAGTGTATGTATGTCGTTTCGCACACGGAGGTGACACGTTCCCTCTCGGAACCATGAGCCTTCTTGAGGGAAGCTCCGGTTTGCAATAAGCTTAAAACAAATCTTGTCCCAATTCGGCCAAAAAAATTACGACAGCATGTTGGTGCCATGTCATGATACCATGCCAAGTTTCATGATTTTCAGGTGTGTTTTGGATTTACAGGAATTAAAAAACCAAGTTTCTCAATCTTTCCGGCCGAGCCACGATGCCCACATGTTTGAATTTCATTCCCATTTCTTGCATGGGACCTATAAATTCACCCAAAGGCACACATGTGATTTTTCAACAAACTTTGGTGCATTGGAGTATCTTCTTGTAGTTCAAATTTGAATTATGCACATTAAATGCCTAGAAACTCATTAATGCATAAAATGCCAAACGAACCCAGAATAATTCCAAATTTAAACACGACACTCATGTACTAGTTGCATGTTCACTGTACGTAAATGTTCTAGCAATTCAAACACCATCCTTTCCCTCTGTAACACCATTTTGTCTTTCAAAACATAATGAAAAAAATCAAGTATACCACAAATAGTTTACTAGAAAGAATCGTGTGGGATGCGATATAAAATATCTTGGCGCACTGTCTTGTTTGGCTTACATAGGATGCTTCGTCGTCTACAATCCACCACCCCGGCTTGAACCACACTTGTGCGCCGGTTTTTCGCGACAACGAGCGAATTTTTTGCCACCGCAGAAATATCTATCTCCCTGCCCCTCCCTCCCACCAAAAGCCACATTTCCACTGTTCCTCCTTGCTTTCGAAGTTCAGACCTTCACTTCTACTTACTGGCAGCTCAGCCTCCTCGCCGACGACCCTTCTTCTTGCAGCGACGACTCCTCATCGGCTACCCTTCTTCTTACAGCGCCGCCTCCTCGCCGACGACCCTTCTTCTTGCAGCGCCGCCTTCTCGCGGGCGACCTTTCTTCTTGATGTGCGACCTCCTCGCCACCGACCCTTCTTCTTGCTGCGCGGCCTTGTCAATATGGTCAGGTAATCCACACCCTATCCACACCATCCTCCTCCTTTTCCCGTCCCACATGCCCCGACCGATGGCATGACACCTTCCATCGAAATCACTGCCCTCCTCCTCCAATTAAGCGCCACCCACAGCCATTTTGCATGCAGTATAACATGGAGCTCAGTAGCATGCGGCCACACGCGTGCACGAGGTCGCTATGGCTGCCATGCGTGTCCACCGCTAGATCTTGGAGGAGCACCTCGTCTTCGAGGCCACCGTCGACACCGCCACGCGGTTGTCTACTTTAAAATATAGTTTGTGTTGTTTTCTCGAGGCCACCGCCAGTGCCTTCTAGTGATTTGTCCTCTGTAATGTTAATATGCAATCTGATGTTCAGTTAACAGTTTGGTCCTCTAAAATGTAATGTTCAGCTAACACTTTGGTCCAACAATTGCTACATTTCGTAGTACTGTTCTCAAGCATTCTTTATTTTGTTGTCTGTCTTATCTTCTAGTACATGTTTCTATTCTGTAATGTTGTGCTCAGTTAACTATTTTGGTTCATTTGGTCTGCTGTCCATTTAACTGTTTGGTTCAGTTCTGGAATTTGATTTTCATTTGTTGTGGGTACAATTTTGTATTGTTATGCATGTGACACCAATCGAATTTGGTTGTACTCAATACATATTCTACTAATAGTATGGAAACTCTCAGTTAACCTGATCAAGATCTTCCTTATGTGTGTTGCTGGGAACAATGGGAGACACTACGGTTTACCATCAAGGTTTGTTCAAGCAGGGTCCTTTGGCTAATAGCACATTATTTTGCAGTTGCAGGAATCATTCAAATATTTAGGTTCTTACATTTTGGTCGTGCACATGTAGGTCCTGCTGTTAGAGGCTTAAACCCACTGTTCAACCCATTTTGCATATGGGGAAATGAGATGTCCATGAATACCAGTCGAGTCAAGAAACTCAGAAAGATTGTTAGGATGAAGAAACATGCGATGAATAACAACAAGATATTTTTTTGCACAATGAAGAAGACATCAGTCAACTGTAGGATGGTACTAACTCTTTTACCTTGTTTTTACCCCTTGCGCCATTTCAAAATTTATAACAGCGATTCATGCATAGCTTTGTTTTCAGTACTTTTCAAAGCAGTTCACCAATGATTACCTCTCAAACCACCTGCATGGTCAAGAGGCGAGGAAGGTATTCATTCAACACCCATGGTACAATATGAAGTCTTGCTGAAGAGGATGAAGGTTGGGCGGGAAATTATCCATGGCCACTGGCCTAAAGTTGCAAGGACATTCAACGTCACTGAAGGCTCAATATTTGCCTTCCGCTTCTGCAGTTTCCCAAATGAGATTCATCTGTCTATTTACCATGTAAGATGCTACTTTCCAAAGGTTTTTGATGTTGCATGTGAAACTTGGTGCTGTTGTGTAATGGCATAACTGAGTGCCGAAGCTATATGATGTAATTCGATTATGAAATCCTGGTTGCTATTATACAGATATGAAATATCTGGTGTGTTTTGTAAGAAATATCAATTTGATTAGTACATGGATTATCAATAATAGGCTAATTACCCTGCTTATTGGCGTTTTCTATTGCAGACGGTTACTCAGACAACACCGTGAGCGATGAACTCAAACAACCCGCACGGTTTCTAGAAAGTTGGCGTGTTCGATCAACTAACAATCACACACGGCTTCCAACAGCAAACTGTTTGCGTTAGGCCACCTTGCACAAACGTTTCCACACAAAGAACTATGTGTGACATACATACCTACGGAAATGTTTTTCTAGGATTCACCGTATGTGATGTACATACCTACTGATATGATTGGGTTTTGATGCCTTGCCGGATCACACACGAGCTCATTTGGTGTCCCAGGAGGGCCTATCCCCGACGGTTTTTGGGTTGTGTGGGAAGGACCCCCCCTATCGCCCACACTCACTTAGCGACGATTCCAACTGCCGTCGCGGAAAGGGGTTAAAAACTGTTTGTATAGCATGTCGTTGTACCAGTGGTTGTGCTACGCCGTGACCTCATTAGTATTCTAGGCCGGCGTCTCTAGTCTGGTCTAGCCTAGCACCAGCACAGTACCATCATTGAGCGTTTATTCAACATTGCATCTCTGAATTGATTATTGCTACTCTTTTGCTACCAAATATTTAAGCCTTCAACCTCCACATATTTCTACATCGGGTATACGTACGTTCCCGTGGCACCTTTACTCAGTCTTCTGAGTTATTTGACACCGCTGGTTGCCTGTCACCACCTGCTGCATGGTAAGAAGTTGTAAGATATTGATATTTGCTATACTGTGAGCGTTTTACCACCACATCCTAGTAGTTCATAGGAACATTATTCTCAGATTTTGTTTCTTGTTTTCTACTAACTATGGCAGGTTCCGGAGTTGTTAGTTCTTGGGCTTCATCGATGTGGGAGATTTGCCATCACCTAAGAAAATACAACAACCCTCACAAGAGGATCAACAACACCAGAATGCACATAATCAGGTTAATGTTTCCATGCCACCATTTACTGGTCGTTTTTAGGCCTGATTTATATATTGAATGGGAGTACGAAATAAATGCTATATTTGCTTCCCATAATTTTGATGAGCGTGGAAAATTTCAAGCTATGGTTAGTACTTTCAGTAACTTTCCCTTAGTTTGGTGGAGTGAATATCGTCGGTTAAACCCTGATTTTATACCTACTACTTGGGATGATTTAAAACTTGTCATGAGAGATAGATCCATTGATGTTTACTATATTTGTGGCATGATTACAAAATTACAACATTTAAAACAAGGCACTGACACGGTAACAAAATATTATGATGATTTACAAATTACATTGTTGCACTCATTTTTAGAAGAAAGTGAAGAAGATTTTATGGATAGATTTTGGGGAGGATTGAACTGTGATATTCAAGAGATACTAATTCATGAAGAATGTTATCCTATGGACCATTTGTTTCATCTTGCTTGCAAAGATGAACAGAAAATAAAACGACGTGTGCCCACAAGGAGAACAAGTGCATGGTGCACATTCCAAGTGTTGATACAGATGTTTCTTCAACAACTAGGGGTACTATGACAACCACATCTGTTGTTGTGAGACTAGATCATCTCCACCATGTGACACATCACCACCGAGAGTGCCTACAGCATCTGAGTTGATCAGAAGAGGTAATGACAAAGGAACATATTTTCCACTTTCTCACGAGAATGATGCGTGCCTAGTTAACTTGAATACATCATGTGTTGAGTTACATATTGATTTGGCTACACCACCTATTTTAGAATTGTATTACTATCATGAATGTGTCATGTGATCAAACAACTGAAATACCAACAATTTTGAGTGCACCCATTGAATTAACTGTTGATGCAAAAGAACCAATGTTTAATCATTTTGATATGACCTCTAATCTTGGTGATGATTCTGTGACCAATGACTTATTGCATGTTTGCTTATTTAAGCATGTTGTACCATGTAAATTTGATGCAAGTAAGGTTTATTCACCAATGTTGGGATGGTTTAAGGATGAACATTGTCAACCTTTTGAAATGAATAAGAGCTTCACTTATATATGCAAACTGAGTTGCAATATTTTCATGCCTTCTAGTTCTTGTGATAATATTTTGGCCTCAGATTTTATGAACTATGAAAGTTACTCATGTATACATGTGTCATATGTGCAAAAACCAAGGGAAGTAAAACTGGATGACATATACATATACAACATGTACACCTTGTCTCTTTTGTTAGCCACATTTCAGATTAAGCAACACCGAGGGCGGCTTTGTTTTTAAGAGGGGGAGGATGATGAGGACATGACTACCATGGATACGACAAAAAATATTGCATGCATGTACATTTGTGAGGTGATTTCTAATGCAAACTATGCAATAATTTATTTATGTCATCCAGGACAAAGTGATAGAGGCAAAGGTGTCACATCTTTCGATGAGATGGTGGTGATTGTTTTGGAGGAAGTCGACTTTGACGATCTGACTACGAACGTGCGAGGACGTCGCGCCTTAGCAATCGCTAAACTAACTCCGAGAGGTTATTGACCACGCCGGAGCACGATCAACCTGACCACGAAGGTGCCTTTCCTACAGGCAAACGAAGAACAAGCAAGAAACTAAGATTGCAATCCGGGTATTGCGAATATAAGAGGAAAACCTAATTGATCAAGGTGGGGTTCTGTGACGCCTTTGTCTGGTTGTTGAACACAAACAAAGTATGCGAAGTTGCAGCTATGGCGAACTTTAATCTAAACAAAACCCAAAGTCTAAACAATGCCCTAAGGGTTGTATATATGGAGGAGAGAGGGGGAATTTTGTGGCCCTTGGAGGAGGGGTCCGAAACCAACCCTAACTCTTGTTTCCCCACACATACGGACTCTAAAAACAGCCTATAATCAAGCATTTCGAAATTACATGGGCCGGCCCAAAAATAAGGTGACACAGCACCTAGGATAGCCTCCAGACGAAATTTGTGAAGTGGCATCTTGTATATTTCATCCAAGACTTCATGCACTCATTATGGTGGCTTCAAAGTCCAGGAATCATCACTTGTGACTCCGTTCTTGTTCCGCTTGCGTAAGCCATCATCTCCATGCTTGAACTTGCCCCAAGGTTCATCTTTCTTGTCCAAGCTAGGCCCTTCATTTGTAATAAAAACAAATGTATCCAATTTAGGCAGCATCATATTCTCATGAACATTAGAATCGTTAACAAGAAACGTAAGTACCTGATAATTCAAGTGGCATGCGCGAGCTCTAGTAATTGGTCCAGTATGTATAGCAGCAAGGGCTGTGGGTGTAACAATGGTATTGGTGTCCTCATCATCCTCCCCTTCTTGAAATGAAGTCGTCCTGGATGAAAGCTCATCTTCCTCACCCAAATAAGGCTTCAAATCTGCAATGTTAAAAGTGGAACTAACCTCAAAATCTGCATGCAGCTCAAGTTTATATGCATTATCATTTATTTTCTCTAACACCTTAAAAGGACCATCAACATGTGGCATTAGCTTTGATTTGCACAAATTAGGAAATCTATCCTTACGCAAATGTAACCGAGAAAAATCTCCAGGTGCAAACACAACATGTTTTCTACCCTTATCTCCAGCAAGTTTATATTTAGCATTCGTACGCTCAATGTTTTCCTTAGTTAACTCATGCATTTTAAAATCAATTCAACATGTTCTTTAGAATCAAAATTAACCTTCTCCAAAGATGGAAGAGGCAACATATCAATAGGTGCACCAGGTAGGAAACCATACACTATTTCAAAAGGGCACATCTTAGTAGTAGAACGCAATGAACGATTATAAGCAAATTCAATATGAGGCAAGCATTCTTCCCACATTTTCTTATTATTCTTCAAAACAGCCCTAAGCATAGTAGACAATGTTCTATTGACTACTTCAGTTTGTCCATCAGTTTGGGGGTGACAAGTAGTACTAGAAAGCAGTTTAGTCCCCAACTTAGCCCATAAACATCTCCAAAATTGGCTAAGAAATTTAGTACACGATCTGAAACAATATTATTTGGCACACCAAGCAAGCGAATAATTTCATGAAAGAACAAATCAGCAACATTAGCAGCATCATCGCTTTTATGACATGGTATAAAGTGTGCCATTTTCGGGAATCTATCCACGACAACAAATATGCTATCCCTCCCCTTCTTTGTTCGTGGTAAACCTAAAAAAAGTCCATAGATATATCCTCCCAAGGAACACTAGGTACAGGCAAAGGCATATATAAACCGTAAGGATTGAGTCGTGACTTAGCTTTTTGACATGTAGTGCAGCGAGCAACAAAATGCTCAAAATCCCGTCTCATCTATGGTAAAAAAATGTGTAGCAAGTACGTCCTCCGTCTTCTTCACGCCAAAGTATCCCATTAATCCTCCTCCATGCGCCTCTGCAACAACAAAAGACGAACGGAGCTACCTGGAATGCATAGCTTGTTAGCATGGAACACAAATCCATCATTAACGACGAACTTGTTCCATGTTCTTCCTTCTTTACAATTCTGCATTACATCTTTAAAATCAACATCATGCACATATTGATCTTTGATGGTCTCCGAACCAAATATTTTGAAGTCAAGTTGTGAAAGCATAGTATAGCGACAAGACAATGCATCAACAATAACATTTTCTTTACCCTTCTTGTGTTTAATGACATAAGGGAAAGTCTCAATGAATTCAACCCATTTAGCATGCCTACGATTTAGTTTAGCTTGACTTTTAATATGTTTCAAAGATCCATGATCAGAATGTATAACAAATTCTTTGGGCCATAAATAATGTTGCCATGTTTCTAAAGTCCAAACAAGAGCATATAATTCCTTATCATAAGTAGAATAATTCAGAATGGCCCACTAAATTTTTCAGAAAAGTATGCAATAGGTTTTCTATCTTTAATAACACACCTCCTAATCCAATTCCACTAGCATCACATTGAGGCTCAAAAGTCTTATTAAAATCTGGAAGTTGGAGTGAAGGAGCATGTGTCAGCTTATCTTTCAATACCATGAAGGCTTCTTCCTGTGCGGTACCCCAAACAAAAGGCACATCCTTCTTTGTAAGCTCATTGAGAGGTGTAGCAATGGTGCTAAAATCTCTCACAAAACGCCTATAGAAACTAGGGATTCCAAGAAAACTCCTCACTAGTGTGACCGTTTTGGGCTGCAGCCAACTCTCAATAGCTTCAATCTTGGCTTTATCAACTTCAATTCCCTGTGGAGTAACAACATAGCCAAGAAAAGATACTCGGTCGGTGCAAAAGGTGCACTTCCCAAGGTTACCAAACAGACGTGCATCACGTAGAGTAATAAAAATAGCTTGTAAATGATCCAAATGTTCTTCCAAAGATTTGCTATAAATCAGTATATCATCAAAATAGACTACCACAAATCGTCCAATGAAAGCAAGTAAAACTTCATTCATTAATCTCATGAAAGTACTAATTGCATTAGTTAACCCAAAATGCATGACTAACCACTCATATAAACCGAACTTCGTTTTAAATGTCGTTTTCCATTCATCTCCCAATTTCATACGAATTTGATGGTATCAACTACAAATCAACATTGGAGAATATTGTAGAGCCACTCAATTCATCAAGCATATCATCTGGCCTAGGAATAGGATGACGATAACAAATAGTAATATTATTAATGCCTCTACAATCAAGACACATACGCGATGTACCATCCTTTTTCGGCACTAGAATAATAGGAACAACACAAGGACTAAGGGATTCACGTATATGACCTTTGTCGAGAAACTCCTGGACTTGATGCATAATCTCCTTCATCTGCTCTGGATTGGTACGGTATGGTGCACGGTTGGGTAGCAAAGCACTGGGAATTAAGTCAATCTGATGCTCAATCCCTCGAATAAGTGGTAATCCCGGTGGCACGTCTTGTGGAAAGACGTTAGCGAACTCCTGCAAAATGTTGGTAACAGTGGGAGGCAAGGAGGAAGGAACGTCTTCGAATGAAAATAATGCCTCTTTGCACACAAAAGCATAGCAAACAAATTTGCTGAAATCTAGATCATCAATATCAGATTTGGTGGCAAGTAAACATGCACTTTTCAATTTAATTTCAGAAGTAACACTAGATGGTTTATTATTAGGCTTCATTTGTTGCTCAAATTCTTTTGCCACAATCTGATTTTCACTCTTATTTTCTCCTGTTTTGCTTTATTGGCTCTATTAATATCATCTTTCAAAATGGAATCAGGAGACATAGGAAGCAAAGTAATATGTTTATCCTTATGAACAAGAGTATACTTATTGTTTCTACCATGGTGTACAGAATTTTTATCAAATTGCCATGGTCTACCAAGTAATAACGAACATGCTTGCATGGATACCACATCACAATCAACAAAATCAACATATGTAGAGATACTAAAATGCACACGAACAGTACGTGTTACCTTAACCTTGCCGCTGTTGTTGAACCATTCGATGTAGTAAGGATGTGGATGTGGTCTTGTGGTGAGATATAGCTTCTCCACCATCTCCATGCTAGCCAAGTTGTTGCAGCTCCCTCCATCTATGATGACGCGACCAGAATGTTCCTTCACAACTCCATTTGTATGGAACAAATTATGCCTCTGAGTTTGCTCAGCTTGTGTGACCTGCACACTCAAAACATGTTGAGAAACTAAACATTCATACCTGTCAGCGTCTTCAGGAGCCATGTACTGCGTCTCATGATCAGAATCATCTCCACCATGTTCTTCACGTGTAATAAGAGCCAAAGTCTCCTCATCATAGTCACTAGCGGACTCGTACCCACCATCCTCAGTAGCAATCATCACACGCTGAGATTTGCATTCTCTCTCATAATGACCTCTTCCCTTACAACGATGACAAATAATATCACTTGCATGCCCTGTTGATGCCATGGAAGAAGAAGAGCTCTGCGCAGGCCCGACATGTGTGCTCTTGGCAGATAGTGATGGTTGTGCCTGCTTTCTTGTATCACGGTTGGAGGTGGCACCTAAAGGAGGTTCTGGTGTAGTGGAAGTAGAGGATGGATGTGGTGTCCATGATGAAGGTCGACCTGCAGAATAGTTAGTTCGTGCCAATGCATGTCGATCCTGCACTTCACGTTCCGCTTTACAAGCAAGATGGAATAAACGAGTGATATTATTATACTCCTTATACTCTAGAATGGTCTGCATCTTTCTATTTAATCCACCCATAAAACGTGCAATCATAGCTTCATTATCCTGAACAATACCACATCTAATCATGCTGATGAGGACATCAATACAATTGTTACACCCACAGCCCCTGCTGCTATACATCCTGGACCAATTACTAGAGCTCGTGCACGCCAACTAAATTACCAGGTACTTTCGTTTCTTGGTAATGATTCTAATGTTCATGAGAATATGATGCTGCCTAAATTGGATACATTTGTTTTGCTTACAAATGAAGGGCCTAGCTTGGAGAAGGATGAACATTGGAGCAAGAACAAGCATGGAGATGATGGCATGCGCAAGGGGAACAAGAACGGAGTTACAAGTGATGATTTCAGGACTTTGAAGCCACCATAATGGGTGCATGAAGCCTTGGACGAAATATACAAGATGCCACTTCATAAATTTCGTCCCGGGGCTATTTTAGGTGCTGCGTCACCTTATTATTGGGCCAGGCCCATGTAATTTCGAAATACATAAGTATAGGCTATTTTTAGAGTACGTATGTGTGGGGAAACAAGAGATAGGGTTGATTTCGGACCCCTCCACCAAGGGCCACGAAATTCTCCCCCCTCTTCCTCCATATATACAGCCCTCAGGGCATCGTTTAGACTTCGGGTTTTGTTTAGATTAAAAGTTCGCCATAGCTGCAACTTCGCGTACTTCGTTTGTGTTCAACGACCAGACAAAGGCGTCACAGAACCCCACCTTGATCAATAAAGCTTTCATCTTATATTCGCAATATCCAGATTGCAATCTCAATTTCTTGCTTGTTCTTCGTTTGCTCGCAGGAAACAGACCCTTGTGGTCAGGTTGATCGTGCTCCGGCGTGGTCAATAACCTCTCGGAGTTGGTTTAGCGATTGCTAAGGCGCGACGTCCTCGCACGTTCGTAGTCGGATCGTCAAAGTCGACTGCCACCAAAGCGATATCCATCATCTCATCGAAAGACGGGACACCTTTGCCTCTATCAAGTGGTATCAGATTTCCTGGTTGCTCGGTGAGATTTTACAGTTTTTCGTAGTTTAGATCGAGTCTGTTCTTCATACCTACAGTCCACGAAAAAGCCAAAAAAATAGGGTTAGTTCATCATATCCGAACCAATCTGAGCCTTTGCATAATCTTTTTAGGGTTTTGCTTTATTGAATTTGCGGTTGCATCGTCGTGTCTAGTTGCTGGTCTTAGCGTTAGTCTTTTAGAGTTTCGAGTTCTGGTCATAAGTTATCACGCCGCCGCCGCACCATCATCATCGCCCGTGCCATCTACCACCACCGCTTATCCGCCACCGCTTCGAATCCGTATCCATATACCACCACCGCAGTCATATACCACCACCGCTGCCATCTACCACCATATATCCACCACCAATCCGAGTTCTTGTCATATTAGGTTTGTTTTCGAGATCCATCTAGATTCCGATTCATGTTTCCTTGCCGGAGTAGGTTTCGGAAAAAAGAAAAAAAAGAGTCCGGAAACCACCCTCCGTTTAGGCCCAAAATTTTTCGAAAACGCATTTTTCGAAAAAAATTCTGGCTATCCTATTTTTAGGTGTTTCTGAGTGTTTTGAGACAGGTGCCATTATAGGAAGTTTTTTTGACCCGTTTCCAGTTTTTGGGTCCGGGCAGTCGAAAAAACAAAAAAAAATTGGTCAAAAAAATTTCGTGCCCATCCTATCAGTTTGACCTAGGAAGAGTTTTGAGACACTCGCCATTATAGTGATTTTTCGCAAAAAAAAGCAGCGCAAAAAAAAGAGCGAAAAAAAATTTCCAGAGTGTGCTTTTTCCTTGTTCACGTGCAGCGCCGTGATTTTGTTAGTGTTCTAGGCTCGCGTCTCTAGCACGGTCTAGCCTAGGACCAGCACAGTACCGTCGTTGAGCGTTTATTCAACTTTGCATCTCTGAATTGATTATTGCTGACCCTTTTTGCTACCATATTATAAGCCTTCCCAGCTCCACATACATCTACGTCGTGCGTTTGACTCTCCCTGGTAATCGCTCTATCCAAGCTTTGAGAGTTTTGACTACAACGGTTGCCGATCACCGCCTGCTGCTGGGTAAGAACTGGTAAGAATTTGAGTTTTGCTTGACGGGTTTGTGATACACCACCACCACTTCTTAGTAGTCTGTAGGATCATATTCTTGTGTGTTTCTATTTGCTGCTAACCATGGTAGGATCACAAGCCGATGAGACTGATTGGGAGAACCTGACGAACAAACAGCTACATGATAAATTTCAGCAAATGATGAGTGGACAGGTGCAAGATGTGCTAAACAGATTTGACGAGGCCATGGAGAAGATAGATGGCATGGAGATGATGGTCGAAACAAAACTTGATAGCAAGTTTAATGAATTGCTCGCGCGTTTACCACCACCACCGCCGGCTGCACCTATCGCACCTCTGCAACACCAACAACAACGCATCCTTCCGAATCAGTATGGACGAGCGAAGCGTGTTCCTATTGAGGATGGCCAAACTTCTGGTGCTGCTGTTCCTGTTATTGATGCTTCTTTGGCTCCTAATACTGCTGCTGCTGGTACCCAGGAGGATGATGAGTATGCGGGCGATTATGAGGATGAGGTTGATCAAAATCAGAACTACGTGCACCCACCAGCACCACCACCAGCAGGTCGACCTTAAGTATATATTCGTAATGGTAGGCCTGCACCACCACCTCAGGTACGAGATGATGTGCATATTCCTAAACTGAAATTGAATATTCCACCATTTGAGGGTAGATATGTTCCTGATATATATCTTACTTGGGAGTTAGAAACTGAACAACGTTTTACATGTTTACAATATCCCGAGGAGAGACGGGTTGCTGCTGCTGTTTGTGCTTTCACTAGTTTTGCATGTGTATGGTGGTCTGAACATTGTAGACTATATCCTATTCCAACTACTTGGGCTGCTTTGAAAACTGCTATGCATACACGTTGGGTTCCACCATATTATCAACGTGAATTGCTTCAAAAATTGCAGCGTTTAAGACAAGGGAAAAATTCTGTAGAAGAATATTATCAGGAATTACAAACTGGCATGATTAGATGTGGTATTGTTGAGGAGAATGAAGCTATGCTTGCACGTTTTCTGGGTGGATTAAATAGAGAGATTCAGACCATTCTAGACTATAAGGAGTATACTAATATCACTCATTTATTCCATCTTGCTTGTAAAGCTGAACGTGAAGTGCAGGATCGACAAGCATTGGCGCGATCTAACTTTTCTGCAGGCCGACCTTAATCATGGACACCGCGTGCATCTTCTACTTCAACTGCACCAGCACCTCAATCAGGTGCCTCCTCCAGTAGTGATACAAGAAAACAGGCACAACCACTATTATCTGCCAAGAGCGCACCTGCTGGGCCTGCACAGAGTTCTTCTTCTTCCATGGTATCAACAGGGCACACAAGTGATATTATTTGTCGTCGTTGTAAGGGAGGAGGTCATTATGCGAGAGAATGCAAATCTCCGCGTGTGATGATTGCTATCACAGATGGTGGATATGAGTCCGCTAGTGACTATGATGAGGAGACTTTGGCTCTTATTACACGTGAAGAACATGGTGGAGATGATTCTGATCATGAGATGCAATACATGGCTCCTGAAGACGCTGACAGGTATGAATGTTTAGTTGCTCAACGTGTTTTGAGTGTGCAGGTCACACAAGCTGAGCAAAATCAGAGGCACAATTTGTTCCATACCAAGGGAGTTGTGAAGGAATGTTCTGTGCGCATCATAATAGACGGAGGGAGCTGCAACAACTTGGCTAGCATGGACATGGTGGAGAAGCGTTCTCTCACCACAAGACCACATCCACATCCTTACTACATCCAATGGTTCAACAACAGCGGCAAGGTTAAGGTAACACGTACTGTTCGTGTGCATTTTAGTATCTCTACATATGCTGATTATGTTGATTGTGATGTGGTACCTATGCAAGCATGTTCCTTATTGCTTGGTAGACCATGGCAATTTGATAAAAACTCTGTACACCATGGTAGAAACAATCACTATACTCTTGTTCATAAGGATAAAAATATTACTTTGCTTCCTATGACTCCTGATTCCATTTTCAAAGATGATATTAATAGAGCTAATAAAGCAAAACAGGAGAAGAATAAGAGTGAAAATCAGATTGTGGCAAAAGAATTTGAGCAACAAATGAAGCCTAATAATAAACCATCTAGTGTTGCTTCTGAAATTAAATTGAAAAGTGCATGTTTATTTGCCACCAAATCTGATATTGATGAGCTAGATTTCAGCAAATCTGTTTGCTATGCTTTTGTGTGCAAAGAGGCATTATTTTGATTCGAGGACGTGCCTTCCTCTTTGCCTCCTGCTGTCACTAACATTTTGCAGGAGTTCGCTAACGTCTTTCCACAAGACGTGCCACCGGGATTACCGCCTATTCGAGGGATTGAGCATCAGATTGACTTAATTCCCGGTGCTTCACTGCCAAACTGTGCGCCATACCATACCAATCCAGAGGAGACGAAGGAGATTATGCGTCAAGTACAAGAGCTTCTCGACAAAGGTTATATACGCGAATCCCTTAGTCCTTGTGCTGTTCCTATTATTCTAGTGCCGAAAAAGGATGGTACATCACGTATGTGTGTTGATTGTAGAGGCATTAATAATATTACTATTCGTTATCGTCATCCTATTCCTAGGCTCGATGATATGCTTGATGAATTGAGTGGCTCTACAATATTCTCCAAAGTTGATTTGCACAGTGGATACCATCAAATTCGTATGAAATTGGGAGATGAATGGAAAACAACATTTAAAACTAAGTTTGGATTATATGAGTGGTTAGTCATGCCTTTTGGGTTAACTAATGCACCTAGTACTTTCATGAGATTAATGAACGAAGTTTTACGTGCTTTCATTGGACGATTTGTGGTAGTTTACTTTGATGACATATTGATTTATAGCAGATCTTTGGAAGAACATTTGGAACATTTACGTGCTGTTTTTATTGCTCTACGTGATGCACGTTTGTTTGGTAACCTTGGGAAGTGCACCTTTTGCACCGACCGAGTATCTTTTCTTGGCTATGTTGTTACTCCACAGGGAATTGAAGTTGATAAAGCCAAGATTGAAGCTATTGAGAGTTGGCCGCAGCCCAAAACGGTCACACAAGTGAGGAGTTTTCTTGGCCTCGCTGGATTCTATAGGCGTTTTGTGAGAGATTTTAGCACCATTGCTGCACCTCTCAATGAGCTTACAAAGAAAGATGTGCCTTTTTCTTTGGGGTACCGCACAGGAAGAAGCCTTCTCGGTATTGAAAGATAAGTTGACACATGCTCCTTTACTCCAACTTCCTGATTTTAATAAGACTTTTGAGCTTGAATGTGATGCTAGTGGAATTGGATTAGGCGGTGTGTTATTACAAGATGGCAAACCTGTTGCATACTTTTCTGAAAAATTGAGTGGGCCTAGTCTGAATTTTTCTACTTATGATAAAGAATTATATGCTCTTGTTCGGACTTTAGAAACATGGCAACATTATTTATGGCCCAAAGAATTTGTTATACATTCTGATCATGAATCTTTGAAACATATTAAAAGTCAAGCTAAACTGAATCCTAGACATGCTAAATGGGTTGAATTCATTGAGACTTTTCCTTATGTCATTAAACACAAGAAGGGAAAAGAAAATGTTATTGCTGATGCATTGTCTCGCCGCTATACTATGCTTTCACAACTTGACTTCAAAATATTTGGTTTGGAGACCATCAAAGATCAATATGTGCATGATGCTGATTTTAAAGATGTAATGCAGAATTGTAAAGAAGGAAGAATGTGGAACAAGTTCGTCGTTAACGATGGATTTGTGTTTCGTGCTAACAAGCTATGCATTCCAGCTAGCTCCGTTCGTCTTTTGTTGTTACAGGAGGCGCATGGAGGAGTATTAATGGGACACTTTGGCGTGAAGAAGACGGAGGACGTACTTGCTACACATTTCTTTTGGCCAAAGATGAGACGGGATGTTGAGCGTTTTATTGCTCGCTGCACTACATGTCAAAAAGCTAAGTCACGACTCAATCCTCATGGTTTATATATGCCTTTGCCTGTACTTAGTGTTCCTTGGGAGGATATATCTATGGACTTTGTTTTAGGTTTACCTCGAACAAAGAAGGGGAGGGATAGCATATTTGTTGTCGTGGATAGATTCTTGAAAATGGCACACTTTATACCATGTCATAAAAGCGATGATGCTGTTAATGTTGCTAATTTGTTCTTTCGTGAAATTATTCGCTTGCATGGTGTGCCAAATACTATTGTTTTAGATCGTGATACTAAATTTCTTAGCCACTTTTGGAGATGTTTATGGGCTAAGTTCGGGACTAAACTGCTTTTTAGTACTACTTGTCACCCCCAAACTGATGGACAAACTGAAGTAGTCAATAGAATGTTGTCTACTATGCTTAGGGCTGTTTTGAAGAATAATAAGAAAATGTGGGAGGAATGCTTGCCTCATATTGAATTTGCTTATAATCGTTCATTGCATTCTACTACTAAGATGTGCCCTTTTGAAGTTGTGTATGGTTTCCTACCTCGTGCACCTATTGATTTGTTGCCTCTTCCATCTTCGGAGAAGGTTAATTTTGATGCTAAACAACGTGCTGAATTGATTTTAAAAATGCATGAGTTAACTAAGGAAAACATTGAACGTATGAATGCTAAATATAAACTTGCTGGAGATAAGGGTAGAAAACATGTTGTGTTTGCACCTGGAGATCTTGTTTGGTTACATTTGCGTAAGGATAGATTTCCTGATTTGCGCAAATCAAAGTTAATGCCACGTGCTGATGGTCCCTTTAAGGTGTTAGAGAAAATAAATGATAATGCATATAAACTTGAGCTGCCTGCAGATTTTGGGGTTAGTCCCACTTTTAACATTGCAGATTTGAAGCCTTATTTGGGTGAGGAAGATGAACTTCCGTCGAGGATGACTTCATTTCAAGGAGGGGAGGATGATGAGGACATCAATACAATTGTTACACCCACAGCCCCTGCTGCTATACATACTGGACCAATTACCTGACAAATATGCATATATGCAATATTTTTGGTCATATCCAAGGTAGTCATGTCCTCATCACAGGTACTTTCGTTTCTTGGTAATGATTTTAATGTTCATGAGAATGTGATGCTGCCTAAATTGGATACATTTGTTTTGCTTACAAATGAAGGGCCTAGCTTGGAGAAGGATGAACATTGGAGCAAGAACAAGCATGGAGATGATGGCATGCGCAAGGGGAACAAGAACGGAGTTACAAGTGATGATTTCAGGACTTTGAAGCCACCATAATGGGTGCATGAAGCCTTGGACGAAATATACAAGATGCCACTTCATAAATTTCGTCCCGAGGCTATTTTAGGTGCTACGTCACCTTATTATTGGGCCAGGCCCATGTAATTTCGAAATACATAAGTATAGGCTATTTTTAGAGTACGTATGTGTGGGGAAACAAGAGATAGGGTTGATTTCGGACCCCTCCACCAAGGGCCACGAAATTCCCCCCCTCTTCCTCCATATATACAGCCCTTAGGGCATCGTTTAGACTTCGGGTTTTGTTTAGATTAAAAGTTCGCCATAGCTGCAACTTCGCGTACTTCGTTTGTGTTCAACGACCAGACAAAGGCGTCACAGAACCCCACCTTGATCAATAAAGCTTTCATCTTACATTCGCAATATCCAGATTGCAATCTCAGTTTCTTGCTTGTTCTTCATTTGCTCGCAGGAAACAGACCCTCGTGGTCAGGTTGATCGTGCTCCGACGTGGTCAATAACCTCTTGGAGTTGGTTTAGCGATTGCTAAGGCGCGACGTCCTCGCACGTTCGTAGTCGGATCGTCAAAGTCGACTGCCACCAAAGCGATATCCATCATCTCATCGAAAGACGGGACACCTTTGCCTCTATCACATGCCAGTTTGTAATTCCTAATAATATTCCTCTACAGAATGTTTTCCTTGTCTTAGACGCTGCAATTTTTGAAGTAATTCACGTTGATAATATGGTGGAACCCAATGAGTACGCATAGCAGTTTTCAAAGAAGCCCAAGTAGTTGGAATATTATTCGGATATAATCTACGATGTTTAGACCACCACAGACAAGCAAAACTAGTGAAAGCACAAAGTGCAGCAGCAACACGTCTCTCCTCGGGATATTCTAAACATGTAAAACGTTGTTCGGTTTATAACTCCCAAGTAAGATATATATCAGGAACGTATCTACTCTCAAATGGTGGAATATTCAATTTCAGTCTAGGGGGATGGTCATGATCTCGTACCTGAGGGGGAGCCCTACCATTGCCATTATTTTCATGTGGACGACCTAGTAGTTGTGGTGCTGGTGGTTGCACGTAGTTCTGATTTTGATCAACCTCATCCTCGTAATCTCCCGCATAATCATCCTCCTCTGCATCAACAGCAGGACCCACAGAAGTATCAACAGCAGCACCAATAGTTTGGCCAGGCTCAAGAGGGACACGACTCGCTCGGCGGAGGGCTGTTTCGCGACGTGGAGGTAATCGTTGTTGTTGTTGTTGTTGTTTTTGTTGTTGTTGTTGTTGTTGTTGTTGTTGTTGTTGTTGTTGTTGTTGTTGTTGTTGTTGTTGTTGTTGTTGTTGCAGTGGTGCGGCAGGTGCAACCGGTGGTGGTTGTGGAAGACGCGCAAGCAGTTCATTAAATTTGTCATCGACCTTTGTTTTGAACGTCTTCTCAAAGCCAGTTATCTTTTCCAAGGCCTCTTCAAGATTGTTCAGCACATCTTGCAGCTGTTCAGTCATCATTTGCTGAAATTTATCATGCAACTCCTTATTCGTCATGTTCTCCCAGTCAGTCTCATCAACTTGTGATCTTGCCATGGTTAGCATCAATAGAAACACTCAAGAATATGATCCTACAGACTACTAGAAAATGGTGGTGGTGGGGCGTCACAAATCCGTCAAGCAAATCTCAAATTCTTACCAGTTCTTACCCAACATCAGGCGGGGATCGGCAACCGTCGTAGTCAAAACTCTCAAAACTTGGATAGAGCGATTACCAGGGAGAGTCAAACGCTCGATGTAGATGCATGTGGAGCTCGGAAGGCTTATAATATGGTAGCAAAAAGGCTCAGCAATAATCAATTCAGAGATGCAAAGTTGAATAAACGCTTAATGACGGTACTGTGGTAGTCCTAGGCTAGACCGTGCTAGAGACGCGAGCCTAGAACACTAACAAAATCACGGTGCTGCACGTAAATAAGGGAGGAGCACGCTCTGATTTTTTTTTCCTTTTTTCACCTTTTCCCTCTTCTTTTGCTCCATAACAATTTTTTTCAAAAAAGTCTACAAATGGTCTAAAAACTGCCTAGCCAGAATTTTCCAGACTTAGTTTTTTTTAACTGGAACTATTTTTCTATTGCGGGTAGCACGAAAGTTCGGCAGTCCTACTCTATCACGACTCAGAGTATGGCGTGATCTGGAAATCCAAAACAGAGAAACAAAATACTGGACTCGGACATGGACTGGTGGTGGAGATGAATCTGGTGGAACTCAGAATGGTGGCGGAGATGAATCTGGTGGAACTCGGACCGGTGGCGGATATATGTTGCAGGTGGACTCGAATTGGCGTGATGGCAGCGGATATGTGGTGGTGTATATGGACTCGGATTGGTGGTTAATATGTGGTGGTGGTATATGGCAGCGACAATGAAGTTGGTGTGGTGGTGGTATATGGCAGTAGCGATGATGATGGTGAGTAGTGATATATGGCAGCGGCGACATGAAAACCTGTGAACAGAACTCGAAACTCCAAAGGACTAGACGCTAAGACCAACAACTTGACACGACGATGCAACCGCGAATTCAACAAAGCAAATACAGAAAAGATTATGCAAAGGCTCAGATTGGTTCGGATAAGATGAACTAACCCTATTTTTTTTGGCATTTTCGTGGACTACATGTATGAAGAATAGACTCGATCTAAACTATGAAAAACTGTAAAATCTCAGCGAGCAACCTGGAAATCTGATACCACTTGATAGAGGCAAAGGTGTCCCATCTTTCGATGAGATGGTGGCTATCGTTTTGGAGGAAGTCGACTTTGACGATCCGACTACGAACATGCGAGGACGTCGCGCCTTAGCAATCGCTAAACCAACTCCGAGAGGTTATTGACCACGCCAGAGCACAATCAACCTGACCACGAAGGTCTATTTCCTGCAGGCAAATGAAGAACAAGCAAGAAACTAAGATTGCAATCTGGATATTGCGAATATAAGAGGAAAGCTCTATTGATCAAGGTGGGGTTCTGTGATGCCTTTGTCTGGTCGTTGAACACAAATGAAATAAACGAAGTTGCAAGTATGGCGAACTTTAATCTAAACAAAACCCAAAGTCTAAATGGTGCCCTAAGGGTTGTATATATGGAGGAGAGAGGGGGAATTTTGTGGCCCTTGGAGGAGGGGACCGAAACCAACCCTAATTCTTGTTTCTCCACACATATGGACTCTAAAAATAGCCTATAATCAAGTATTTCGAAATTACATGGGCCTGGCCCAAAAATAAGGTCACGCAACACCTAGGATAGCCTCTGGACGAAATTTGTGAAGTGGCATCTTTTATATTTCGTCCAAGGCTTCATGCACTAATTATGGTGGCTTCAAAGTCCTGAAATCATCACTTGTAACTCTGTTCTTGTTCCCCTTGCGTATGCCATCATCTCCATGCTTGAACTTGCTCCAAGGTTCATCTTTCTTGTCCAAGCTAGGCCCTTCATTTCTAAGCAAAACAAATGTATCCAATTTAGGCAGCATCATATTCTCATGAACATTAGAATCATTACCAAGAAACGAAAGTACCCGATAATTCAATTGGCGTGCGTGAGCTCTAGTAATTGGTCCAGTATGTATAGCAGCAGGGGCTGTGGGTGTAACAATGGTATTGATCTCCTCATCACAAAGATACTTCACAAACCTTTGTGTCATGTTTAATTGCAGGTGTATGGGACGTTTGTACAATCCACATACGATGATAGAGGAAAAAGAGAAGTTTAGGTGTTGTTCAAAAAGTCTTCTCACGTCACTTTTGGGCCAACAGAAGATAGAGTCCAAGTCTCCCACGTTCTGGATTCAGATTAGGCCTGCACAGACATACCTGACTCAAAATGCCAATAACTCTTTCATACGAACTCCGAATTGGGTGATTCTTTTTTGTTGAAAAGTAGATTTCGTGGTCTTTCCAAACCAATTGGGTTCACCTTAAAATTCATCCCGGTCATTGATTTATCGCTGAAACTATCTGATGCTGCAGCAGAATCCGAGTCAAA
Source organism: Triticum dicoccoides (assembly GCF_002162155.2). Classification (NCBI taxonomy): domain Eukaryota; kingdom Viridiplantae; phylum Streptophyta; class Magnoliopsida; order Poales; family Poaceae; genus Triticum; species Triticum dicoccoides. Next base: position 333,511,910 of record NC_041384.1, on the reverse strand, counting down.
CTACAAGTCCAAAGGTGTTGCATCACCTCCACTTGGGCCCTTGAGCGTTGTACGACCTAGGGTTAGTTTTAGGCTGCCTTGGTACGTCCTCCCACCTCCTTTGCCACCACCCCTTGCTCCTATATAAGTAGATCCATCTAGTAGTTTTTTTCCTTGAGTTTTATTTAGTTAAAAGTTAGCCATCGCTGCAACTTCGTGTACTTCGTTTGTGTCCAATGACCAGACCAAGACCGCTTATGAAACCCCACTGAGGGAGTCCTGGATTAGGGGGTATCCGGACAGCCGAATTATATCCTTTTGTCGAACTGTTGGACTATGAAGATACAAGTTTGAAGACTTCGTCTTATGTCCGGATAGGACTCTACTTGGCGTGGAAGGCAAGCTAGGCAATACGGATATGTATATCTCCTCCTTTGTAACCGACCTTGTGTAACCCTAGCCCCCTCCGGTGTCTATATAAACTGGATGGTTTTAGTCCGTAGGACAACATACAGTCATACCATAGGCTAGCTTCTAGGGTTTAGCCTCTCCGATCTCATGGTAGATCAACTCTTGTAATACTCATATCATCAAGAATAAATCAAGCAGGACGTAGGGTTTTACCTCCATCAAGAGGGCCTGAACCTGGGTAAAACATCGTGTCCCCTACCTCCTATTACTATCTGCCTTAAACGCACAATTCGGGACCCCCTACCTGAGATCCGCCGGTTTTGACACCGACACCCACTTTTATCAATACTTCATCCATCTTCACAATATTCAGATTGCTTAATCATATTCTTGCCTGTTCTTTGATTGCTTGCAAGAATAGACCTTCGTGGTCAGGTTGATCGTGCTACAGCATGGTCAATAACCTCTTGGAGTTGGATCATGCTCAGGCGCAATGTCGTTGCACGTTTGTAGTCGGATCGTCAAAGTCGTCTCCACCAAATCGATAGTTATCATCTCATCGAAAGATCGGGACAGCCTCGCCTCTATTAGGTTATCTTCACCTCGACCGGAACCGCAATTAGTTACCCCTCAACCTACTACACCTACTGAAAATATTGAATATGAAATTCCTTCGGGTATGATAGAACAACTGGTAGCTAATCCTTATGCAGGAGATGGAACCAAACATCCTGATATGCACTTCATATATGTGGAAGAAATTTGTGGATAGTTTAAGCTTGTAGGTTTACCCAGAGATAAAGTTAAGAAGAAGCTTTTCCCTTTATCTTTGAAGGGAAAAGCATTAGCATTGTATAGGCTATGCGATGATATTGGATCTTGGAATTGGAATCCATTGAAATTGGTGTTTCACCAAAAAAATTATCCTATGCATCTAGTTCATCGTGATCGAAATTATATATATATATATATATATATATATATATATATATATATATATATATAAATTTTGGCCTCGTGAAGGAGAAAGTATCACTCTAGCTTGGGGGAGGCATAGGTCAATGTTATATCCATGCCCCAATCATGAGCTCTCAAGAGAAATTATTATTCAGAACTTCTATGCTCGGCTTTCTGGTGATGATCAATCCATGATCGATACTTCTTGTACTGGTTCATTTATGAAGAAGACTATTGAATTCCGGTGGGATCTTTTGGAAAGAATTAAACGCAACTCTAAAGATTGGGAACTCAACGAGGGTAAAGAGTCATGTATTAAGCTTAAGTTTGATTGTGTTAAATATTTTATGAATACCGATGCTTTTCAAAAGTTTAGCACTAAATATGGACTTGACTCTGAGACAGTAGCCTCCTTTTGTGAATCATTCTCTACTCATGTTGATCTCCCTAAGGAGAAGTAGTATCACGCACCTATTAAAGAAGAAATTAAAGAACCAGTACTAGCTAAAGAAAAAACTATTATTTATAATGTTGATCTAGTTGTTCCTACTACTTATATTGAGAAACCACCTTTCCCTGTTAGGATCAAGGAACATGCTAAAGTTTCAACTGTGGTCAACAAAATTTATATTAGAACACCTACCTGATGAAGAAATCAAAGTAGAAGCTAGTGTTGCTATGGTTAAGGATCTCCTAGAAGAAAATATAGATGGGCATGTTATTTACTTCTGTGAAGAAGCTGCTAGAATTGCCAAACCCAATAAAAAGGATAAACATAGACCTGTTGTTCGCGTGCCCATTGTCTTAGTTAAAATAGGAGATCACTATTATCATGGTTTATGCAACATATGTGCTAGCGTGAGTGCTACTCCTTTTTCCTTATATCAAGAAATTATGAATGACATAACACCCGCAGAGATAGAAGACATAGATGTTACTATTAAATTTGCTAATAGAGACACCATATCACCAATTGGGATTGTTAGAGATGTTGAAGTCTTGTGTGGGAAAATAAAATACCCTACTGATTTTCTTGTTCTTGGTTCCCCACAAGATGATTTTTGTCTCATTATCTTTGGTAGACCTGTCTTGAACACCCTTAATGCTAAAATAGATTGTGAGAAACAAATTGTCGGTGTTAGCTTTGGTGACGAGTCTCATGAGTTTAATTTTTCCAAGTTTAGTAGAAAACCTCATACAAAAGAATTGCCTAGTAAGGATGAAATAATTGGTCTTACCTCTATTGTTGTGTCTCCTACCGATCCTCTAGAACAATATCTACTAGACCATGGAAATGATTTACATATGCATGGAAGAAATGAAATAGATATGATTTTCTTTGAACAACGTCCTCTACTAAAACACAATTTGCCTATTGAAACTCTAGGAGGTCCTCTGATGCGGAGCATCCCACGTTCATCCCCATGTACACTCCGACTACTCTCCAAGCCCCAAGGATACATAAGATGAGACCTCTACTATACACCATTGGACAGAAGGTGAACTCACTCCTCTTTGAACCATCACTTTCCACATATGAGACATGGCTCCTACCTCAAATATATGTGCTATGCATGACCAGGAACAAGGAGGAACACCATGGACAAGACGGCAAGGACACCAAGCACGTGGAACAAGAGGAAGAGCTGCCAGGAAGCATCAGCTCCTGGATGTTCGACAGTCACCGGACGTCCGACGCCTGGAGTCTCCACCAGCCAAATGGACCAGTCGACGAAAGCTACAGCGGTCGGACGACCGACCAAGGCCGGACGTCCGACGACCATCAACCACCGGACGACCGACAACGTCCGGAAATCCGACAAGGGCTATCCCGAGCCAAAACGTTGGACGTCGACAAGTACCGGACGACCGGACCCTCGCGAGCCACCGGACGTCCGGTACCCGTCGGACGACCGGCGCCTATCTGTGCGCAGAGTATCGGGCCGAGGCCCATGTATCCCCCACTTACCCCTTCATGGCCATATACTATATATACTCCTCCACCTCCTCCTAGTTAGGGTTAGCAAAGGATTAGCTCATATTTCGTGTGAGAGCTTTGCTCATCCACTTGGTTACCATCTCCTCGGAGATTTGAGCCTCCTACGGAGAAGATCCCCCGAGCGGATTCAAGACCCCTCTTTAGGAAAGAACATCAAGACCTCCTCACGGAGAAGACCGTTACCCTTGTATTGTCCTTAGTTGATCTTGTACCATGTGAACCCTATGTATTCGAGGATCCAGCACATGTGTGACTTTCTTGTGTCGGTTTAGTGATTCTCTTGTGTTTCCCTTGTGTTTTCCCTCTCTTTCCCCTCGTGTTCTTCGTGTTCATCATGGGATCCGCTCCTTTCATGAAAGATCGGGCGATTAGGGTTCTACCCTACATCATCCTCCTCCACCTAAAGGTTATCCTGTGTTTGAATTAAAACAATTGACGGACACTTTGAAATATGCTTATCTAGATGAGAAGAAGATATATCATGTTATTATTATTGCTAACCTTTCAGAACATGAAGAAGAAAGATTATTGAAAGTTCTAAGGAAGCACCGAGCTGCTATTGGATATACTCCTAAAGATTTAAAGGGCATCAGTCCCACTGTATGTCAGCACAAGATTAATATGGAACCTGATGCTAAGCCCGTTGTTGATCAGCAACGTCGGTTAAATCCAAAAATGAAAGAAGTGGTAAGAATAGAAATATTGAAACTTCTGGAAGTAGGTATAATCTATCCTATAGCTGATAGTAGATGGGTAAGTCATGTTCACTATGTCCCTAAGAAAGGAGGTATTACTGTTGTTCCTAATGATAATAATGAACTTATTCTGTAGAGAATTGTTACAGGCTATAGAATGGTAATTGATTTTAGAAAATTAAACAAAGAAACTAGAAAAGATCACTACCCTCTGCCTTTTATTGATGAAATGCTAGAAAGATTATCTAAGCACACACATTTTTCCTTCCTTGATGTATACTTTGGTTTTTCACAAATACCTGTTTCTCAACCTAATCAAGAAAAGACCACTTTTACTTGTCCCTTTGGAACTTATGCTTATAGTCGTATGCCTTTTGTTTTATGCAATGCACCTGCTACCTTTGAAAGTTGTATGACTACTATATTCTCTGACTTTTGTGAAAAGATTGTTGAGGTTTTCATGGATGACTTTTCCATTTATGGGAAGTCTTTTGATGATTGTTTAAGAAATCTTGATCGAGTTTTGCAGAGATGTGAGCAAACAAATCTTGTCTTGAATTGGGAGAGCTGCCACTTTATGGTTAATGAAGGTATTGTTTTGGGCCATAAAATTTCTGAAACAGGTATTGAGGTGGACAAAGCTAAGGTTTATGCAATCGAGAAAATGCCATGTCCTAAAGATATCAAAGGTTTTTCCTAGGTCATGCTGGTTTCTATAGGAGATTTATCAAAGACTTTTCTAAAATTTCTAGGCCCCTTACTAATCTTTTGCAAAAGGATGTTCCTTTTGTTTTTGATGATGATTGTTTAGAAGCCTTTGAAACACTCAAGAAAGCCTTAATTTCTGCACCTATTGTTCCACCACCAGATTGGAACTTGCCGTTTGAAATTATGTGTGATGGTAGTGATTATGCTGTTGGTGTTGTTCTAGGACAAAGAGTTGATAAGATCCTAAATGTTATTCTTATGCTAGTAAAACTCTAGACAGTGCTCAATGAAATTATGGTACTACTGAAAAAGAATTTCTAGCAGTGGTGTTTGCTTGTGATAAATTTAGATCTTACATTGTTTATTCAAAAGTAATTGTTCACACCGACTGTAACACCCACAATGCAGCTATATCTCCCACGTGTCGGGGCACGACTTAGAGGCATAGCCGCATGGTAGGCATGTCGCAAGAGGGGTAATCTTTACACATCCCATGTACTCAATAAGAAAGGGATAAAGAGTTGGCTTACAATCGCCACTTCACACAATACATAAATATAGCATACATCATCCAGAATACAATCAAGGTCCGACTATGGAACCAAAATAAAGAAAGACAACCCCAAATTCTAGATCCCCGATCGCCCCAACGGAGCTCCACTACTGATCAACAGGAAAACGAAACAACACAACGAACACAATCTTCATTGATCTCCCACTTGAGCTCAGTTGCGTCACCTGCACTGGTATCATCGGCACCTGCAACTGTTTGGAAGTATTTGTGAGCCACGAGGACTCAGCAATCTCACATCATGAGATCAAGACTATTTAAGCTTATGGGTAGGATAGGGTAGTGAGGTGGAGCTGCAGCAATCACTAAGCATATATGGTGGCTAACATACGCAAATAAGAGCGAGAAGAGAAGCAACGCAACAGTCGTGAACTAGAAGTGATCCTGAAACTACTTCCACACAAACATAACACAAGACCATGTTCACTTCCCGGACTCCGCCGAAAAGAGACCATCATGGCTACACACGCGGTTGACTCATTTTAATTAAGTTAAGTTTCAAGTTCTCTACAACCGGACATTAAAAAATTCTCATCTGCCCATAACCGCGGGCATGGCTTTCAAAAGTTCAAACCCTGCAGGGGTGTCCCAACTTAGCCCATCACAAGCTCTCACGGTCAACGAAGGATATTCCTTCTCCCAGGAAGACCCGACCAGTCTCGGAATCCTGGTTACAAGACATTTCGATAATGGTAAAACAAGACCAGCAAGACCGCCCGATGCACCGACATCCCGATAGGAGCTGCACATATCTCGTTCTCAGGGCAACACCGGACTGTCCAAGATTCCGATAGGCCAACCCAGAGTTGCCCCTGGTGGCCACTGGCTGCTTACAGGTTCGAACCAACACTTAGACAAGCACTGGCCCGGGGGGTTAAAATAAAGATGACCCTTCAGTCTGCAGAACCCAAGGGAAGGTGATAGGTTGTTAGGCAAATATAAAACCAATGTTGGGCCTTGCTGGAGGAGTTTTATTCAAAGCGAACTGTCAAGGGGTCCCCATAACACCCAACCGTGTGAGGAACGCAAAATCAAGGAACATAACACCGGTATGACGGAAATTAGGGCGGCAAGAGTGGAACAAAACACCAGGCATAAGGCCGAGCCTTCCACCCTTTACCAAGTATATAGATGCATTAATTAAAATAAGAGATATTGTGATATCCTAACAATATCCATGTTCCAAACATGGAACAAACTTTATCTTCACCTGCAACTAGCAATGCTATAAGAGGGGCTGAGCAAAAGCGGTAACATAGCCAAACAACGGTTTGCTAGGAAAGGTGGGTTAGCGCCTTGACATGGGAATATGAGAGGCATGATATAGCAAGTGGTAGGTATCGCGGCATAGCAATAGAGCGAGCAACTAGCAAGCAAAGATAGAAGTGATTTCGGGGGTATGGTCATCTTGCCTAAGATCCCGCAAGGAAGAAGAATGAGTCCATGAAGAAGACAAACGGACGTAGTCGAACGAATCCTCACAAACACGACGTTATCGGAACTAACCCGAAGAAGCAACACCGGAAAGAAGCAAACAACATAGTAAACAACCATCACATAAGCATGGCATGATGCACAACCGGGTATGATGCATGTCCGGTTTAATGAGGCATGGCATGGCAAAGTGCAACAAACAACACTACAAATTAAGTGGAGCTCAATATGCAACAAAGTTGCATATTGAAGAAAACACCACATGACTTATTTAGTTCTCTCTCATTTAGGTACTCAACAATATTAAATGTTGTTAAACATGGCAAGAGGTGAAGCATAAATAAACTACCTATCTAGGAAAGTTTAAATGAGGCCGGATCAACAAGCAACAAGTCCGGAAAATCCTCATGTGCATATTTTAGGTTTGGTATTATTCTGCCCTAAAGCATATTTTAGAGTTGTTAACCATGTAAAGTAAAGTCACCATGTTAAAGTAGGCATCTTTCTACCCCATTTGCATATAAAGTTTGTTAAATTTGGAGCTACATTTATTAAGTTATGAAATAAAGCATTTTAACATGGCATAGGAGCAAATTTAACCAAACAACATTTTAAACATTTTAAACATGCATGAAAGTGGCAAAATATTAAACTACACAAAATTCTAAGCAATTTGCATATATAAGTTGTTTACATGTGATGCACGGTTGTAGAGTTATTAAATGCATGAACATGAGGGGATTTTTTATAAAAACTGCAGTCTCTGGTTAAATAGACAAATTCGCTGAACCTAAAAAAACACTACTGGGCTGGGGAAACTGCTCACATGGGCCAAATCTCGTTTGTTGGATAGGGGAGGCAGAGCGAAGGCTGGTGACGTGATGGTTGCTAGGCCGGGGAAACAGGCCAGCTGGAGCGGGCCCGACGGGGGATGGAGCTGGGCCGGGCCCCATGCGGTCGTCCTCCTCCCGACCTATTTGGATCTGGGCCAGCGGCGACGATGCAAGCGGCAGGGCATCTCTGGTGAGTCGGCTATGCTGTAGCCGAGGGCAGGGCGCCCGGGGACCGGGTGATCTGTGCGAGGCCTAGCCGGATCCAGTGCGGGGACGAGCACCAGCGATGTGGAGCGGGTGCCGGCGGACCTGCAGGACGGCGGTGGCGACCCCATGCGGCGGCGGGGCTTCCTGAGAGCAAGATGGATCATGAGAGGGGAAGAAGAGGGAGAACCCGAGGGAGGAGGAGAGGAACAAGGCGGTGGCCACTCATCTCCGGCGAGGCTGAGCCTACAGGGTCGCGAGGCAGGTGACGGGGATCCGGATCGGGACCTCCTCTCCCGATCTGGAGCTCGGGGCGCAGGGGCGGCGTGGTTCGGGCTTCGGGCCCAGATCTGATGCGAGGCGGGCTGGTTGCGGGCTTCTGCGGGCCTCGGGGGGTGGAGGAGGCTAAGGGGCGATGTGGCAGTGTCTGGTTGGCTAGGGCGTCGGCGCTGGCGGCGGCTGGCGAACGACAGCGTGCCAAGTGGCGGAGTGGAGGTGGGTGGGCACGGAAATGGAGGAGATGGTGGGAGGTGGCGGCGGCTGATGATTTGGGGTGCGGAAATTTACGAGGAGGGGTAGGTAGCTGCTCAAAAATGGAAGGAGAGGTCTATATATAGACACAGGGACTAGGTTAGGGGGATTTTAGGGGCTTTCGGAGCCCTCCGATCGTGATCC
>NC_041384.1:333461495-333503201 GCF_002162155.2 Triticum dicoccoides | reverse complement strand
GTCGACTATTTTCGGAGTCCGAAAACGTCCGACGTTTGACCAACTATAATGTCGCTATAGTTATCCGTTGAGGCATCAAACGATCTCCGAATGCGATGAAATTTGACAGGCGTTCTATCTACACTATAACAACACCGCATGTCAACTTGCAACCCATTCCGAGAACATTTTCGGCCACTATAAAATAATATTTAGGACGTGCTGCAGGCGCGTGCAAGTGTGTCTGGGCTCAGAACGGACAACAGAAGGAACGGGGAGAACCCGGACGGATGCAAGTTTTGAAAACATGATGATATAATGCACATGATGACATGGCAAGATGCAACACGCAAGCGAATTACATGGCAAAGACAATGAATAACTGGAAGACACCTGGCGCAACGGTCTCGGGGCGTCACAACCCTCCACCACTACAAGAGGATCTCGTCCCGAGATCTAGGATGACACCGGAGGGAAACGGAAGAGGAAGGGGTAAAACAAATTTGCTTCTTTGACAAACGAGTGAAACCAAAGAACCTTGAGAGGTTAAACAATTTCAAGAAAAGGACACAACAGAGATGAACGAAGTTGAAAACACTCCATTAGAAAAGATGAACAAGGACCATTGCGAAAACCTTGTAGGCTGAAAGACATAAGAAAAAGGTTTCAATGTACAAGAAGTACATGCAAGCACTCCGGTTGAAACGAGATGTACAAGGAACGATAAGGATCAATTACAACAACACTCCGGTTAAAACAAGATAGAGAAGGAAAAATATAATGATATAATTTGGACAGCACTCCGACTGAAAATGGAAGGAATTGAACATGATTTTGACAAGATGAGAGGATACTAGATGACATCAACAACATACTGCCTCTGGAACTATCGAAATAATGGAACAAGGGGTAAGAAAGATCTCAGACAGCACTCCGGTTGAGAAGGAAGGCAAAACTTGACAGAATGGGAAGAACCTGAAAAGAGGGCACAACACTCCGGTTGAATGGATAAGCAAAGGAAAGAACATGATCCTCACCATTCGAGATGATGAGAGAAAAGAGCAACATCACAATGCCTCCGGAACAAAAGGGTGGCATGAAAACAACGGAGAAGAAAAAAACCCAGCTTCTGTCACAAATGAGTTTGGAAAGCACCCTTCCAAGAAGGTTATAACGGAGTTGTTGGAAAACCAACAACGAAAAGAACAAGCTTGTAGTGGGCTTATGGAGAACATCTCAAAAATACGAGGTGAAATTCTACCACTAGCAGAAACAATAGATTGAATTTATATCAACAAGGAGACAAGAAGCTTATTTCACCAGGAGGATAAATGAAGAACTTGGGTCATTTATAAGCACCATAAACCGCAACAATCCTTAGGGAAAGCTTTAGGTGAAATATAACCCAAGATAATTCCAATGAAGAGGTTGATTGGTTGAAAAGATGTCTTGAGCGAAGAGAAAATGATGGATTTAGATATGTCACTCTTGAAAAATTGTGAAACATGAAACACGAAGGGAAATTATCAACAATGACAAAACACCACCTCAAAAGATGAGATATGAAAGAATTGTACTTCGGAATGCAAGATGGAAAATGCTTGAACTCCTGAAAACAAGACATGTGTTGAACATCATATTTATTTTTGAGTATAGCTTGGTATCTTAACTTCGAGAAAAATCTTGAGGACAATTGAAGAATGAAAGGAATCCTTGACGAACCACCATGTAGAGCCTCCATGAAGAACTCCGGTAATAAATGGATGATAAAAAGAAAGAGAAGTTGGAAACACAAGGTGACGCCTTGCAATGATTTAGATGGATCTTCATGATGATATAATTGAAGGGGAGCCTTGGCGCAGTGGTAAAGCTGCTGCCTTGTGACCATGAGGTCACGGGTTCAAGTCCTAGAAACAGCCTCTTACAGAAATGTAGGGAAAGGCTGCGTACAATAGACCCAAAGTGGCCGGACCCTTCCCCAGACCCTGCGCAAGCGGGAGCTGCATGCACTGGGGCATACTACTGATTCTCGTAGAAAGGATGCAGATAGATATAGAGCAAACTTGAGAAGGTCTTCAATGAACCACCGGTAGGATTTGGAAACAACGAAAGAATTGATATGATAGCGAAGGAAGAGAAATCTTGAATGAACCACCGTAAGACTTGAAAAAATGAACGAAGAAAAGATAAAGAAACACCGGGAAGAATTAGAAAATGAACGAAGATACTTGAGGGAATTTGATACATGAGAATGAATAGATCACGAACTGATTAGAGAATATTTGAATGATGCACCGGTAAGATTTGGAGAACGAGAGCTGAAAGCTGGAATGAATAATCCTGAGATGATGGACTCTGGAGAATCAAACTGAAAAGACTCGTGAATTTCTCTGGATGGGTGAAAAGAAATCTCACAATTGAAAACAATTATGAGAGGATGGTATCAAGCTTGAACTACGCATCTCTGAGAGAACGGATGAGATTTGGAGAAAAAACTCTTCTTTGGTCTTCAAATGTTGAGAATGACGAGAAGAAACACCACCATGACTTGTTGAGATACTCTGGGATGAATAACAGAAAGGTTGACCAACATTGAAAGAATTTGAAAGATCTTGGTGAAATACATTTGACTGATGACAATTCATTCTTATGTCAAACTTTGAAATGAATTTGAAAATGACTCCGGAAAAATTAGAAGAGTCAGGTAAGATCCTGGGAAAAGACCTGTGGGTTAGGGCCCACTCAAAAGAAACACCGTTGAACGATTACTTGAAAGTGAGATTGCGCCGGTTGAATTAAGTTGCTTGAATGAGACAACAACCTCGAGATAGCTTAAACGAATTAGCATAGGAAACGCGAATCTTCTGAGATTTCTTCAGCACTTCGGAACAAATGAATAGCGAGAGGTGAATAAATAAGAGAGTCTTCGGTAAGAACTTCCAACATGGAAAGCATGTGAACCAATGAAAATGATATGATCAACACCAAAAGCTTGATTTGAATCCAGTGGAGAAGAAAAGAGAACGAAGAATGATGGACTTGAAGCTCCATTAGTATCTTCCTGAGAATCATCGGATAAGAACATTGACGATAAAGAATGGAGAAGCTTCACATCCATAAAATGGATATTTGATTAAGAAATCCGAGCCCTTGCAGAAAAAGGGATGGGAGGGAAGGAAAACAAAGGCAACTTCGGGACAGATGAAACGAACAACATTGAGAAAACCGAGAGGTGATCTTGCGGATGTTGAAATGATCAGATCCACTTGAAGAGAAACACACCGATTGAAAAGATTGACATGACAATCTCGATTATCATGAAGCATTAGTACTCCGATAGAAATATGAGAACACCATTTAGAAAAAGGTATGGATTCAACACTTGACTCTGAAGCAACTCGAATACCACAATAAAATCAAAAAAACAAAAGGATTGGCTTGCAAAATAAGCCGAAACAAACATATGATAGATCCCATATCGTATCATGTGTCTGTTGGAAAGATATCCTATGAGATACTTGAATTCCCACCTATAAAACTCCCGAAACTTTCTGGTTATGCAATTAGGTGTTGGGGATACAGGGGAAGCATAATATCTCAACCAAACTAAACAATCCGTACATCTAGTTGTATCCATCCTTCAACACATAACCAAGAAACCTTCGAAAATCGTTTACCTCAACCTTCGAAAAGCATCCGTTATATGAGTTATGGCAATACTCCCGAACTCCCGCCCCAGTACTGGGTGGCGTCGAGGTTATCTCACCAACCACTTCATAAAAGAGATTTTTGATGTCGGCGAAACTCAAGTATTCCAGAACTGCAACGATAAAATTGTGAGGACAACACCTCGGAGCTCAAGTCCCCGGGACGCTACCACAACACCTAAATGTCAGGAGGCACCAAGAACAATGTTCTCGTCACAAAACCATCGGAACGATTCCAAGATACCCGCATGATCCTAAAAAAAATTCGTGAAATTTGAGGAGAGAAGAGTCAAAACTTCTACGTCAGGAGGCCTTACCAGAGCGACGAAGGGACTGAGGAGTAAAAAGAATCCTACTCTCCAATATATATAATCCTGAGACTCAAAACATTTTGTTCTAGACTCAACAACGTAAGCGATTCAATCAAGCAGGGGGCTCCTAAGTCGGGGATGGCTCTGATTACCAACTTGTAACACCCACAATGCGGCTATATCTCCCACGTGTTGGGGCACGACTTAGAGGCATAGCCGCATGGTAGGCATGTCGCAAGAGGGGTAATCTTTACACATCCCATGTACTGAATAAGAAAGGGATAAAGAGTCAGCTTACAATCGCCACTTTACACAATACATAAATATAGCATACATCATCTAGAATACAATCAAGGTCCGACTACGGAACCAAAATAAAGAAAGACAACCCCAAATGCTAGATCCTTGATCGCCCCAACTGGGCTCCACTACTGATCAACAGGAAAATGAAACAACACAACGAACACGATCTTCATCAATCTCCCACTTGAGCTCAGTTGCGTCACCTGCACTGGTATCATCGGCACTTGCAACTGTTTGGAAGTATCTGTGAGCCACGAGGACTAAGCAATCTCACACCCGCGAGATCAAGACTATTTAAGCTTATGGGTAGGATAGGGTAGTGAGGTGGAGCTACAGCAATCACTAAGCATATATAGTGGCTAAGATACGCAAATAAGAGCGAGAAGAGAAGCAACGCAACGGTCGTAAACTAGAAGTGATCCTGAAATTACTTACGCACAAACATAACACAAGACCGTGTTCACTTTCCGGACTCCGCCGAAAAGAGACCATCACAGCTAAACATGCTTTTAATTAAGTTAAGTTTCAAGTTATCTACAACCGGACATTAACAAATTCCCATCTGCCCATAACCGCGGGCACGGCTTTCAAAAGTTCAAACCCTGCAGGGGTGTCACAACTTAGCCCATCACAAGCTCGCACGGTCAACGAAGGATATTCCTTCTCCCAGGAAGACCTGATCAGTCTCAGAATCCCGGTTACAAGACATTTCAACAATGATAAAACAAGACCAACAAGACTGCCCGATGAGCCGACATCCCGATAGGAGCTACACATATCTTGTTCTCAAGGCAACACCGGATTGTCCAAGATTCAGGTAGGCCAACCCAGAGTTGCCCCTGGTGGCCACCGGCGGCTGACAGGTTCAGACCAACACTTAGACAAGCACTGGCCAGGGGAGGTTAAAATAAAGATGATCCTTGAGTCTGCAGAACCCAAGGGAAGGTGATAGGTTGTTAGGAAAATGTAAAACCAAGGTTGGGCCTTGCTGGAGGAGTTTTATTCAAAGCGAACTGTCAAGGGGTCCCCATAACACCCAACCGTGTAAGGAATGCAAAATCAAGGAACATAACACCGGTATGATGGAAACTAGGGCGGCAAGAGTGGAACAAAACACCAGGCATAAGGCCGAGCCTTCCACCCTTTACCAAGTATATAGATGCATTAATTAAAATAAGAGATATTGTGATATCACAACAATATCCATGTTCCAAACATGGAACAAACTTCATCTTCACCTGCAACTAGCAACGCTATAAGAGGGGCTGAGCAAAAGCGGTAACATAGCTAAACAACAGTTTGCTAGGAAAGGTGGGTTAGCGGCTTGACATGGCAATATGGGAGGCATGATGTAGCAAGTGCTAGGTATCGCAACATAGCAATAGAGCGAGCAACTAGAAAGCAAAGATAGAAGTGATTTCGGGGGTATGGTCATCTTGCCCAAAGTCCAACAAGGAAGAAGAATGAGTTCATGAAGAAGACAAACGGACGTAGTCGAACGAATCCTCACTAACGCGACGTTATCGGAACTAACCCGAAGAAGCAACACCGGAAAGAAGCAAACAACATATTAAACAACCATCACATAAGCATGGCATGATGCACAACCAAGTATGATGCATGTCCGGTTTAATGAGGCATGGCATGGCAAAGTGCAACAAACAACACTACAAATTAAGTGGAGCTCAATATGCAACACATGACTTATTTAGTTCTCTCTCGTTTAGGTACTCAAAAATATTAAATGTTGTTAAACATGGCAAGAGGTGAAGCATAACAAAACTACCTATCTAGGTAAGTTTAAATGAGGCCGGATCAACAAGCAACAAGTTTGGAAAATTCTCATGTGCATATTTTAGGTTTGGTACTGTTCTACCCTAAAGCATATTCTAGAGTTGTTAACCATGCAAAGTAAAGTCACCATGTTAAACTAGGCATCTTTCTACCCCATTTACATATAAAGTTTGTTAAATTTGGAGCTACGGTTATTAAGTTATGAAATAAAGCATTTTAACATGGCATAGGAGCAAATTTAACCAAACAACATTTTAAACATGCATGAAAAGTGGCAAAATATTAAAATACACAAAATTCTAAGCACTTTGCATATATAAGTTATTTACATGTGATGCACGGTTGTAGAGTTATTAAATGCATGAACATGAGGGGATTTTCTGTAAAAACTGCAGTCTCTGGTTTGACAAATTCGTTGAACCTAAAAAAACTACTGGGCTGGGGAAACTGCTCACATGGGCCAAAGCCCATTCGGTGGATAGGGGAGGTAGGGCGATGGCTCGAGACGCGCTGGTTGCTGGGCCAGGGAAGCAGGCCAGCTGGAGCGGGCCCGACGGGGGATGGAGCTGGGCCGGGCCCCATGCGGTCGTCCTCCTCCCGACCTGTCTGGATCGGGGCCAACAGCGACGATGCAGGCGGCAGGGCATCTTCGGCGAGTCAGCTACGCGGTAGCCGAGGGTGGCGCACCCGGGGGCCGGCGGATCTATGCGCGACCTAGCCGGATCCAGTGCGGGGACGGCGCCGACAA
This sequence comes from Triticum dicoccoides, assembly GCF_002162155.2. NCBI lineage: Eukaryota > Viridiplantae > Streptophyta > Magnoliopsida > Poales > Poaceae > Triticum > Triticum dicoccoides. The sequence goes on along the minus strand of NC_041384.1, from coordinate 333,496,359 downwards.
CATGGAGTGGGTGCCGGCGGACCTGCAGGATGGTCGTGGCAACCCCATGCGGCGGCGGGGCTCCCTGAGAGCAAGATGGATCATGAGAGGGGAAGAAGAGGGAGAACCATAGGGAGGAGGAGAGGAACAGGTCGGCGGCCACTCATATCCGACGAAGTCGGAGCTCCGGAGAGGCTGAGCCAGCAGGGTCGTGAGGCAGGTGACGGGGATCCGGATCGGGAGCTCCTCTCCCGATCTGCAGCTCGGGGCACAGGGGCGGCGCGGTTCGGGCTTCGGGCCCAGATCTGACGCGAGGCGGGCCGGTTGCGGGCTTCCACGGGCCTCGCGGGGTGGAGGAGGCTAAGGGGCGATGTGGCGGTGTCTGGTTGGCTGGGGCGCTGGCGCTGGCGGCGACTGGCGAACAGCGGCGTGCCAAGTGGCGGAGTGGAGGTGGGTGGGCACGGAAATGGAGGAGATGGTGGGAGGTGGCAGCGGCTGATGATTAGGGGTGCGGAAATTTAGGAGGAGGGGTAGGTAGCTGCTCAAAAATGGAAGGAGAGGTCTAGATATAGACACATGGACTAGGTTAGGGGGATTTTAGGGGCTTTCGGAGCCCTCCGATTGTGATCCGACGACTCTGGTCGAAGGGAGCATTAGGTGGCTGTGGAGAATGGGTTGGGCTGAGAGAAGAGAAGAGAGAGAGGCCCGTCGACTATTTTCGGAGACCGAAAACGTCCGACGTTTGACCGACTATAATGTCGCTATAGTTATCCGTTGAGGCATCAAACGATCTCCGAATGCGATGAAATTTGACAAGCATTCTATCTACACTATAACAACACCGAATGTCAACTTTCAACCCATTCCGAGAACATTTTCCGGCCACACTAAAATAATATTTCAGACGTGCCACTGGCGCGTGCAAGTGTGTCTGGGCTCAGAACGGACAACAGAAGGAACGGGGAGTACCCGGACGGATGCATGTTTTGAAAACATGATGATACGATGCACATGATGACATGACAAGATGCAACACGCAAGCGAATGGCATGGCAAAGACAGCGAATAACTGGAAGACACCTGGCCCAACGGTCTCGGGACGTCACACCGACCATGCTGCTATTAAATATCTTATGGAAAAGAAAGATGCTAAACCTAGACTTATTCCATGGGTTCTCTTACTTCAAGAATTTGATTTGCATATCACTGATAGAAAAGGAGCAGAGAACCCCGTAGCTGATAACTTATCTAGGTTGGAGAATGTCCTTGATGACCCAGTACTTATTGATGATAGTTTTGCTGATGAGCAGTTAGCTGCAATAAATGTTTCTCATAACACTCCTTGTATGTTGACTATCCTAATTACATTGTTCCTAAATATTCACCACCTAGCTTTACATACCAACAAAAGGAAAAATTCTTCTATGATTTAAGACATTACTATTGGGATGACCCACATCTTTATAAAGAAGGAGTAGATGGTATTATTAGACATTGTGTACCTGAGCGTGAATAGGGACAAATCCTATGGAAATGTCACTCTGAAGCTTACGGAGGGCATCATGCGGGAGACGTAACTGCTCACAAGGTATTTCAGTCTGGGTTTTATTGGACTACTCTCTTCAAGGATGCTTGTAAGTTCGTCTTATCTTGTGATGAATGTCAAAGAATAGGTAATATCGGTAAGCGTCAATAAATGCCTATGAATTATTCACTTGCTGTTGAACCATTTGATGTTTGGGGTTTTGATTACATGGGACCTTTTCCTTCCTCTAACGGGTATACACATATTTTGGTTGCTGTTGATTATGTTACTAAGTGGGTAGAAGCTATTCCAACTAGTAGTGTTGATCACGACCCCTCAATTAAAATGCTTAAGGAAGTTATTTTCCCACGGTTTAGAGTCCCTAGATATTTAATGACTGATGGTGGTTCACACTTTATTCATGGTGATTTCCGTAAAATGCTTGCCACGTATGATGTTAACCATGGAATTGCAACACCTTATCATCCTCTATCTGTTTTGGAAATTGATAAAAATTAGGAAAATAAGAAACAAACAGGAAGGTCACCCTGGTGGGCACAAGACACCCGGGCGCGCCTAGCTCGCCAGGCGCGCCCAGGTGGGCTGTGCCCACTTGGGGTACCTTCCGGACTCCATTTTTCTTCCGTTTGCTTGTTTCCCAAGATAAAAAATCTTTATATACCCTCAGAACCTATTGACCACCGTATCATGGAGAAATCTTCTGTTTTCTTTTCCTTGTTGTTTCCTGACAGATCCCATCTACCATGGCCACTTCAAGCTCCTCCAAGGACAAGTTCTTCAAGAACGTCATCAACCCATATTTGTGGGAGGTGGTGCAGCACTCTCAGGTCATCCAGATGCATGAGGGGGTGCTGCACACCTGCAATGTGCAAGGCCCCAAGGGGACGGAAACCGTGGAGGCCAGGCTTGAAGCTATGGATTAGGATGTTTTCTAGTGCAAGGGGATGGTGGAGCGTGGACTCAATGCCAATCAACTCATGATTACGGACCTTACGTGTGATCTCAAGGTGGATGGCAAGTCCATGCAGGACATCGTGTTCACCCTCAACGAGCAAATCAACTTCCTCCAAAGCCAGATCTACCATCTCCAAAACCAAGTCTTTTAATATGAGGCGAGATTTAAAGGTATGAGTTTGGCTGCCAGTTGTAGGACCCGTGAGACTCGTTCTTCCTCTTATGATGGTGGACCTCTACCATGGAAATCCGAGGACAAGATCGCCTCTACTTCATCACCACCACCTTCTTCATCACCAAAAGAAAATTGAGTATCGGGTATGGGAACTCCCCTTGGCTTCCGCCAAGCTTGGGGGAGGTGCCCCAGTATCATATCACCCCAACTATCTTTTGGCTTTACTTATCTTAGTTAGATCCATAGTTATCTTTTTAGTTCGATCCTATCTTTTTGAGAGTTTGCTTAGAGATCTATCCTTGTAATCATGTGCGAGATATATACTAAAGTTTAGTTTTAGTATTTGCTTTCTTTACTTTCATGTTCCAATAAAAAGGAAGGAAATAAATTAATAAGATCATATGCTAATCTTATGGTAGGTAATGACACCACATAGGGAAAAGTATAAGTAGAAAATTTTATTAGAGATTGACAAACATAGCATTGGTCAATGATGCAACTCATGAAAAAATTAATAAGGGAAGAGAATATTTACATACAAATACACTATCCTGGAAATATTTTGTGATTGTGAGCCCCCATCAAAATATGATGTGCCAAAATTGTTAACGTTGGACAAGGAAGACAACGTAATGATTTATATTTGTTCATAGTCACATAGAATTTATATTGTGATAGAGGCGAGGGTGTCCCGATGTTTCAGTGAGATCGCTATCATTTTCTATGGGAGTTGACCTTGATGATCCGACTACGAACGTGTGAGACACCGTGCCTTAGCAATCACTAAACCAACTTCTGAGGGGTTATTGACCACATCGGAGCACGATCAACGTGACCACGAGGGTCTATTTCCTGCAAGCAAACGATGAACAAGCAAGAAACTAAGATTGCAATCTGGATATTGCGAATATAAGATGAAAGCTTTATTGATCAAGGTGGGGTTCTATGACGTATTTTTCAGGTCCTGGAACACAAACGAAGTACGCGAAATTGCACCCGGGGGTCTCTAGACTCTCTTTTTTCGCCTGCCAAAATTTTGGCCTAAAAACTACCCGGGGGTCTCCAGACTCTTTTTTTGAAACCTACTCAGGCAAGGAAACACAAATCGTAAAATAGATGGATCTCGAAAACAAACCTAATATGAAAAGAACTCAGATTGGTGATGGATATATGGTGGTAGGATATGGCAGCGGTAGTGGTATATGGCAACGTTGGTGGGATATGGCAGCGGTGGTGGTATATGGTTGCGGTGGTATGATGTGGCAGCGGTGGTGGCATATGGCAGCGTTGGCGGTGTTGGTATATGGTAGCGGTGGAGGGATATGGCAGCGGCGGTGGTATATGGTAGCAACGATAAAGATGGTGCGGCGGCGGCGGCGTGACATACTGTGACAGAACTTGAAACTCTAAAGGACTAGATGCTAAGACTAGCAATTAGACACGATGATGCGACCGTAAGTTCAACAAACCAAAACCCTAAAAGGATTATGCAAAGGCTCGGATTGGTTTGCATATGATGAACTAACCCTAATTTTTTTTCCGGCTTTTTCGTGGACTGTAGGTATGAAGAACACACTCGATCTAAACTACGAAAAACTATAAAATCTCACTAAGAAACCTGGAAATATGATACCACTTGATGGAGGCGACGGTGTCCCGAGATTTCAATGAGATAGCTATCGTTTTCTATGGGAGTTCACCTTGACGATCCCACTACGAATGTGCGAGACCTCGCGCCTTAGCAATAGCTAAACCAACTTCCAAGGGGTTATTGACCATGCCAGAGCACGATCAACCTGACCACGAGGGTCTATTTCCTGCAAGCAAATGAACAACAAGCAAGAAACTAAGATTGTAATCTAGATATTGCAAATAAAAGATGAAATCTTTATTGATCAAGGTTGGGTTCTGTGACGTCTTTGTCTGGTCATTGAACACAAACGTAGTACGCGAAGTTGCAGCTATGGCGAACATTGAATCTAAACAAAAACCAAAGTCTAAACAATGCCCAATGGGCTGTATATATGGAGGAAAGAGGGGGAAATTTCGTGGCCCTTGGAGGAGGGGTCCGAAACCAACCCTACCTCTTGTTTCCCCACACACACGGACTCTAAAAACAACCTATAATCAAGTATTTCCAAATTACATGGGCCTGGCCCAAAAATAAGGTAACACAGCACCTAGAATAGCCTCTGGACGAAATTTATGAAGTGGCATCTTGTATATTTTGTCCAAGGCTTCAGGCACTCATTATGGTGGCTTCAAAGTCCTAGAATCATCGCTTGTAACTCCGTTCTTGTTCCCCTTGCGCATGCCATCATCTCCATGCTTGAACTTGCTCCAAGGTTCATCTTTCTTGTACAAGCTAGGCCCTTCATTTGTAAGCAAAACAAATGTATCAAATTTAGGCAGCATCATATTCTCATGAACATTAGAATCGTTACCAAGAAACGAAAGTACCTGGTAATTCAATTGGCGTGCGCGAGCTCTAGTAATTGGTCCAGTATGTATAATAGTAGGGGCTGTGGGTGTAACAACGGTATTGATGTCCTCATCATCCTCCCCTTCTTGAAATGAAGTCGTCCTTGATGGAAGCTCATCTTCCTCACTTAAATAAGCCTTCAAATCTGCAATGTTAAAAGTGGGACTAACCCCAAAATCTGCAGGCAACTCAAGTTTATATGCATTATCATTTATTTTCTCTAACACCTTATAAGGACCATCAGCATGTGGCATTAGCTTTGATTTGCGCAAATTAGGAAATCTACCCTTACGCAAATGTAGCTGAGCAAGATCTCCAGGTGCAAACACAACATGTTTTCTACCCTTATTTCCAGCAAGTTCATATTTAGCATTCATACGCTCAATGTTTTCCTTATTTAACTCATGCATTTTTAAAATCAATTCAGCACATTGTTTAGCATCAAAATTAACTTTCTCCCAAGATGGAAGAGGCAACAAATCAATAGGTGCACGAGGTAGGAAACCATACACAATTTCGAATGGGCACATCTTAGTAGTAGAATGCAATGAACGATTATACGCAAATTAAATATGAGGCAAGCATTCCTCCCACATTTTCTTATTATTTTTCAAAACAGCCCTAAGCATAGTAGACAATGTTCTATTGACTACTTCAGTTTGTCCATCAGTTTGGGGATGACATGTAGTACTAAAAAGCAGTTTAGTCCCCAAATTAGCCCATTAAGATCTCCAAAAGTGGCTAAGAAATATACTTTCACCAACTGAAACAATAGTATTTGGCACACCATGCAAGCTAATAACTTCACGAAAGAACAAATCAGCAACATTAACAACATCATTGCGTTAATGACATGGTATAAAGTGTGCCATTTTCGAGAATCTATCCAGACAACAAATATGTTATCCCTCCCCTTCTTTGTTCGAGGTAAACCTAAAACAAAGTCCATAGATATATCCTCCCAAGGAACACTTGGTACAGGCAAAGGCATATATAAACCATGAGGATTAAGTTGTGACTTAGCTTTTTGACATGTAGTGCAGCGAGCAATAAACGCTCAACATCCCGTCTCATCTTTGGCCAAAAGAAATGTGTAGCAAGTACGTCCTCCGTCTTCTTCATGCCAAAGTGTCCCATTAATCCTCCTCCATGCACCTCCTGCAAAAACAAAAGATGAACGGAGCTAGCTGGAATGCATAGCTTGTTAGCACGGAACACAAATCCATCATTATTGATGACCTTGTTCCACAATCTTTCTTCTTTACAATTCTGCATTACATCTTTAAAATCAGCATCATGCACATATTGATCTTTGATGGTCTCCAAACCAAATATTTTGAAGTCAAGTTGTGAAAGCATAGTATGGCGACGAGACAATGCATCAGCAATAACATTTTATTTACCCTTCTTGTGTTTAATGACATAAGGGAAAGTCCAAATGAATTCAACCCATTTAGCATGTCTATGATTCAGTTTAGCTTGACTTTTAATATGTTTCAAAGATTCATGATAAGAATGTATAACATATTCTTTGGGCCATAAATAATGTTGCCATGTTTCTAAAGTCCGAACATGAGCATATAATTCTTTATCACAAGTAGAATAATTCAGGCTAGGCCCACTCAATTTTTCAGAAAAGTATGCAACAGGTTTGCCATCTTGTGATAACACACCTCCTAATCCAATTCCACTAGCATCACATTCAAGCTCAAAAGTCTTATTAAAATCAGGAAGTTGGAGTAAAGGAGCATGTGTCAACTTATCTTTCAATACTGTGAAGGCTTCTTCCTATGCGGTACCCCAAACAAAAGGTACATCCTTCTTTGTAAGCTCATTGAGAGGTGCATTAATGGTGCTGAAATCTCTCACAAAACACCTATAGAATCTAGCAAGGCCAAGCAAACTCCTCACTTGTGTGACCGTTTTGGGCTGCGGCCAACTCTCAATAGCTTCAATCTTGGCTTTATCAGCTTCAATTCCGTGTGGAGTAACAACATAGCCAAGAAAAGATACTCGGTCTGCGCAGAACGTGCACTCCCCAAGGTTACCAAAAAAATGTGCATCACATAGAGAAATAAAAACAACACATAGATGTTCCAAATGATACTCCAAAGATCTGTTATAAATCAGTATATCATCAAAATAGACTACCACAAATCGTCCAATGAAAGCACGTAAAACTTCGTTCATTAATCTCATGAAAGTACTAGGTGCATTAGTTGACCCAAAAGGCATGACTAACCACTCATATAATCCAAACTTAGTTTTAAATGTTGTTTTCCGTTCATCTCCCAATTTCATACGAATTTGATGGTATCCACTACGCAAATCAACTTTGGAGAATATTGTAGAGCCACTCAATTCATCAAGCATGTCGTATAGCCTAGGAATAGGATGATAATAACAAATAGTAATATTATTAATGCCTCTACAATCAACACACATACGCGACATACCATCCTTTTTAGGCACTAAAATGATAGGAAGAGCACAAGGACTAAGGGATTCGCGTATGTAACCTTTGTCGAGCAGCTCCTGTACTTGATTCATAATCTCCTTAGTCTCCTCTGGATTGGTACGGTATGGCGCACAGTTGGGTAATGACGCACCGGGAATTAAGTCAATTTGATGCTCAATCCCTCGAATAGGTGGTAATCCCGGTGGCACGTCTTGTGGAAAGACGTCAGCGATCTCCTGCAAAATGTTAGTGACAGCAGGAGGCAAAGAGGAAGGCTTCTTCCTGTGCGGTACCCCAAACAAAAGGCACATCCTTCTTTGTAATCTCATTGAGAGGTGCTGCAATGGTGCTGAAATCTCTCACAAAATGCCTATAGAATCCAGCGAGGCCAAGAGAATTCCTCACTTGTGTGACCATTTTTGGCTACGGCCAACTCTCAATAGCTTCAATCTTTGCTTTATCAACTTCAATTCCCTTTGGAGTAACAACATAGCGAAGAAAAGATACTCGGTCGGTGCAAAAGGTGCACTTCTCAAGGTTACCAAACAAACGTGCATCACATAGAGCAATAAAAACAACACGTAAATGTTCCAGGTGTTCCTCTAAAGATCTGTTATAAATCAGTATATGATCAAAATAGACTACCACAAATAATTCAATGAAAGCACATAAAACTTCGTTCATTAATCTCATGAAAGTACTAGGTGCATTAGTTAACCCAAAAGGCATGACTAACCACTCATATAATCCAAACTTAGTTTTAAATGCTGTTTTCCATTCATCTCCGAATTTCATACGAATTTGATGGTATCCACTATGAAAATCAACTTTGGAGAATATTGCAGAGCCACTCAATTCATCAAGCATGTCATCTAGCCTAGGAATAGGATGACGATAACGAATAGTAATATTATTAATGCCTCTACAATCAACACACATACACGACGTACCATCCTTTTTTGGCACTAGTATAATAGGAACAACACAAGGACTAAGAGATTCGCGTATATAACCTTTGTCGAGCAGCTCCTGTACTTAACGCATAATCTCCTTCCTCTACTCTGGATTGGTAAACCTGTAAAACGTTGTTCAGTTTCTAACTCCCAAGTAAGATATATATCAGGAACATATCGACCCTCAAACGGTGGACTATTCAATTTTAGTTTAGGAAGATGGGCATGATCTCGTACCTCTGGTGGTGGTGCAGCCCTACCGTTGCGATGATATGCATGAGGACGAACTGGTGGTGCTGGTGGTTGCACGCAGTTCTGATTTTGATCAACCTCATCCTCGTAATGGTCCCCCACCTCTGCAGTAGCAGTAGGAGCTATAGAAGCATCAACAGCAGAACAGCGGCACCAGAACTTTGACTAGGCTCAAGGGGAACGCGCAATGCACGTCCCACTTGATTTGAAGGCGATGTTGTTGCTCTTGATGTAGAGGTACGATAGGTGCAGTGGGCGGTGGTTGTGGAAGACGCGCGAGTACTTCATCGAACTTGGCGTCCAACTTGGTGTCAATTGTCTTCTCAATGTCATCAGTCTTCTCCTGTGCCTTTTCGAAGGTGGCCATGACGTCTTCCACCTGTTGACTCAATATTTGCTGAAATTTATCATGAAGCTCCTTCTTCATCATCTTCTCCCAGTCAATCTCGTAAGCTTGTGGTCCTACCATGGTTAGCAACAATAGAAGCGCACAAGAATATGATCCTACAGACTACTAGAAAGTGGCAGTGTGTCACAAATCCGTCAAAGCAAATCTCAAATTCTTTCCAGTTCTTATCAAGCGGCAGGTGGTGATTGGCAACCGTTGTAGTCAAAACTCTGAAAGCTTGGATAGAGCGATTACCAAGGAGAGTCAAACGCACGACGTAGATGTATGTGGAGCTGGGAAGGATTATAATATGGTAGCAAAAAGGGTCAGCAATAATCAATTCAGAGATGCAAAGTTGAATAAATGCTCAACGATGGTACTGTGTTGGTCCTAGGCTAGACGGTACTAAAGACGCAAGCCTAGAACACTAACAGAATCACGTCGTGGCACAGAAACAAGGGAAAAGCCCACTCTAAAAAAATGTTCGCTCCTTTTTTTTGCGCTCCTCTTTTTTGGTGAAAAATCACTATAATGGCGAGTGTCTCAAAACTCTTCCCAAGTCAAATTGACAGGATAGGCACGAATTTTTTTGACTATTTTTTTGCAAAAATCAGGAAATCGATGAAGAAAAAGTGTGACAAAAATCACTATGACGGTGAGTGTCTCAAAAGAGTTAGAAAAGCCAAAAAACAGGATAGGGGAAAAATATTTTCGCCTGCGAAATTTTTTGCCTAAAAACTACCTGGGGGTCTCCAGACTCTTTTTTCCCGAAACCTACTGAGGCTAGGAAACACGGATTGGAAAATAGATGGATCCCGAAAACAAACCTAATATGAAAAGAACTCAGATTGATGATGGATATATGGTGGTAGGATATGGCAGCGGCGGTGGTATATGGTAGTGTTGGTGGGATATGGTTGCGGTGGTATGATATAGCAGCAGTGGTGGCATATGGCAGCGTTGGTGGTGTTGGTATATGGTAGCGGTGGTGGGATATAGCAGCGGTGGTGGTATATGGTAGCAGCGATGAAGATGGTGCGGCGGCGGCATGACAAACTATGACAGAACTCGAAACTCTAAAGGACTAGACGCTAAGACCAGCAATTAGACACGACGATGCGACCGCATATTCAACGAAGCAAAACCCTAAAAATATTATGCAAAGGCTCAGATTGGTTCGGGTATGATGAAGTAACCCTATTTTTCGGCTTTTTCGTGGACTGTAGGTATGAAGAACACACTCGATCTAAACTACGAAAATCTGTAAAATCTCATCGAGCAACCCGGAAATCTGATACCACTTGATAGAGGAAAAGGTGTCATGTCTTTCGATGAGATGGTGCCTATCGTTTTGGAGGAAATCGACTTTGACGATCCGACTACGAACGTGCGAGACGCCGCGCCTTAGCAATCGTTAAACCAACTTCCGAGGGGTTATTGACCACGCCGGAGCACGATCAACCGGACGATGAGTGTCTATTTCCTGCAAGAAAATGAAGAACAAGCAATAAACTAACATTGCAATCTGGATATTGTGAATATAAGATGAAAGCTTTATTGATCAAGGTGGGGTTCTGTGACGTCTTTGCCCGGTCGTTGAACACAAATGAAGTACGCGAAGTTGCAGCTATGGTGAACTTTTAATCTAAACAAAACCAAAGTCTAAACGATGCCCTAAGGGCTGTATATATGGAGGAAAGAGGGGGGAATTTCGTGGCCCTTGGAGGAGGGGTCTGAAACCAACCCTAACTCTTGTTTCCCCACACATACAGACTCTAAAAACAGCCTATAATCAAGTATTTCGAAATTACATGTGCCCAACCCAAAAACAAGGTGACGCGGCACCTACAATAGTCTCTGGACGAAATTTATGAAGTGGCATCTTGTATATTTCGTCCAAGGCTTCATGAACTCATTATGGTGGCTTGAAAGTCCTGGAATCATCACTTGTAACTCCGTTCTTGTTCCCCTTGCGCATGCCATCATCTCCATGCTTCAACTTGCTCCAAAGTTCATCTTTCTTGTCCTAGCTAGGCCCTTCATTTGTAAGCAAAATAAATGTATCCGATTTAGGCAGCATCATATTCTCATGAACATTATAATCGTTACCAAGAAACGATAGTACCTGGTAATTCAATTGGCATGCGCGAACTCTAGTAATAGGTCCAGTATGTATAGTAGCAGGGGCAGTGGGTGTAACAATGGTATTGATGTCCTCATCATATTGTCATAGATCCTTCAACATGTGGTGCTTGCCCCCCATCTTCGCTAGCTAAAACTCCGCACTAAGTAGAGATACTACTTGTGCATCCAAAAAGCCTTAAACCCAAATCTTATTCTCAGGAGTCCACCATACCTACCTAAGGATTGAGTAAGATCCTTCAAGTAAGTTGTCATCGGTGCAATAAGGCAATAAAAATTGCCTCTAAAATTGTTAGATCATTTAGTGTAAGAGAAAATTGAGCGTTGTATGAAGTTGTGATAGCAAAGAATAAAAACGACATACTGCATAATAAAGTTTGCTATCTTAAGGGGCAATATAACGTGACGTTCTTTCACACTAAGGGGTTGAGCATACAAACAAATAAGCGCGTGGAAACCTCTGCTTCCCTCTGCGAAGGGCCTATATTTTACTTTTATGTATTTACTTTTATGCAGAGTCAAAGTTTTTGTCTCTATTCCTTTTTATTTTTCTCCTTTGGCAAGCATCATGTGGTGAGGAAAGATCTAGGCACATATGTCCAGTTGAATATGGGTAGCATGAGTAATTATTGTTGATGTCACCCTTGAGGTGAATACGTTGGGATGCGAAACTATAAGCCCCTATCTTTCTATGTGTCCGGTTGAAACATTTTGCTCATGTGTATGCGGGTGTTAGCAATCATAGAAGACTATATGATGGTTGATTATGTGGACTTGCCTAAAGGCTCCGAGACATGACCCTTCCTGAAAAGATGATGAATTGTAGTTGCAAAGTTGACTGAGAACATAATTTGTTCGTTTCCAATAGAGTTTATGCTTTATACTTCGATAATGTGATGAATTGTTACTTATTCATGGGAAGTCTATAATAAAAGTTCTATGATAAAGGTTTTATGCTAAAGTTTGTTGCTTGTATAATAATTCACATGATGCTTCTATGTCTGTATTTTGTTTTTATGACACCTCTCTCTCTCTAAGCACGTGGACATGTTTTTCGATTTTGGTTTTCGCTTGAGGACAAGCGAGGTCTAAGCTTGGGGGAGTTGAAACGTCCATTTTGCATCATGTTTACCTACTGTTATTTATAATGTTTTTATGCATAATAATGATTTCCTTTTCTGTCACACCCTGCATTTTGTAGCATGTCATTTTCATTATTAAAGCATGAAAAATTGGACCAACAAAAACTTTTGCATTATTTGACTTTCATTTTGGAGTTGGTTTTCTGTGAGTGATTTTTTTCAAGTGCTCTTTTAAGTCAACTACTCCAGCTTCTGTACTTCATCTCCTTGCCCCAAACTTCTGCCCAATGATCATGCCATGTGTATAGTACAGTATAGTATTTTCTTACAAATATAGTTTGGCCAAATAGTATTTTCAAAATTTAGTTTTCCAAAACCCCTGAGTTGAGGTTTGCACTACAAGTACTTGATTTGGGGTATGAAAAATATTTCAAAGAGTATATTTGAAACCTATTAGATATAGGATTCCCATAAACCACAAAAATATAATTTTAACAGTTATTTTCCTATTTTATTTAAAAGCTTTTTCTTAAAGCCAGAAATGGTCTTTAATAGGGAATTTTTTTTAATGTTTCAAAAATATTTGACAAAAATCAGGGAAACTCATTTGACATATATTTTCCATATATAAGAGTTTCAGCACATGGTCATGTTCAGAATATTGGACAAAACCTCCCAAAACTATTTCTGCCCATTTCAAGGATTTGAAATATTTCTACAGGAAATATTTTCATAAAAATCCAAGGAAAATCCAGCAAGTCAAAAATGCATATTGTGGTCACCTTGCAAATCCTCATCTCAATTAAGGTCAGTTTGGTTCACCAAAATGCACCAAAACCCTCTCTGACCAGAATCAAATTTGAACAACATTGTACTACCAACTTTCTCTCCTTGACCCCAACTTTTGTGATCATGTTCATATGACCAAATGAGGCCACTACACCAAGTGGTGCATCAAGGAGAAATGATTTGATCAACTAGATCTGCACAAGTTCATTTCTGCTAATTTCTAGGGTTTACAAAAGTTGCATTGGCAACTTTGCCCAAATAAGCTCAAAATTGGTGGAAGACCGTAATTATATGTGTCATTCCACCCTATGGAGTCTCATGGAAAACGGAAACCATCTACTTGCCCAAACCAGCATCAAACACCTTTTGCCACTTTACAAAAATCCCATTTTGGCCTCTTCCACTAATCTCTGTAGGCTCAACTTTCTACCACGACCCCTCCTAGTCCCCTTCTAGCACCTGTGAGCTTTGCTGCCCGAGGAAGCAATGATGAAGGGCGGAGAACCCCATTTTTCTTCTCTGGACAGTGGATTCCTCTCTCTCTCAGCCTCCCTCTCTCCTCTAGGCCTTTCAGAGCATCCAAGGCACTCCCCAGCTTTTGCCCATGCCCCCTTCAGCTGCCAGACGCAAGTGGACGCGCGCGGACGCGGGAAAGCCGCGGATGCCGGCCAAAGTCGCGCTCTAGAGCGCCTGGCAGGGCACCCGACCGTTGACGCCGCGCCTCCCGGCCACCTCGAGCCTCCCCCGTGCGCCAGTCGATGCCCCTCGACGTCCGCTCCACGCCAGCAGGCCGCCCACTTGCTCCCGCGCCTTCCTCTCTCTCCTGCAGCTCGCGCCAGGACGCCGCCCCATTCGGCCAATGCTCGCGCCGCTCCTATGGCCCGCCTGCAGCTCGGCCCCGCTCCTCCTCTCTCTCCCTGGCACCCTAGACCACTCTCACGATCACCCCCGAGCCCTCCATTCCCTCTATAACGGACACCCGAGCCGATCCCGCGGGCACCCATAGGCCGCACCTACGGTGGACCTCAGCCAGCCTATAAAAGGCAACCCCGAGCCTCTCTATCACTCCTTATTGCTCCCCCACACTCCTAATCCACCTCCCGTGCCACCCATTTGTCCCCAGAGCCGCTCGAGCTCGAGAGCTCGAGCTCCGCCGCCTCGACTCGTCGGAGTTCGCGAGGTACAGGCCTCCCCCGCTCCTCCTCTGCCCCGATCTGGAGCCACCGCGCCCTACTGATCATTTCCCCCCTTGTCTCCCTCTTTGTAGCTGCCGGAAACGGCCAGAGTCACCGCCTCCCGAAGCTCCTCCGCCGCAGCTCCTCGTCGCCGGCGAACCAGGCACCCCCGCCGGCCAAGTCCACCACCCACCGACGTGCGGCAGCCTCCTGAAGCCATCCCCGCACTCGCCGGAGCTCGCCGTGGCCTGCATCGTCGCCGATGAGCACCGCGACCCCCCTGTCCACGGGTTAGTGATGACAGGCGGGCCCCGCCTGTCATCCTCTCCCTCGTTCCCGCGCCCCTCTCTCTCTTTGTCCTGCGGGCCCCGGCCATCAGGTTTGAAATGGGCAGGCGCGCGCGCTGTGCGCTGGCTCGGCTGGGTCGACCTGCTGGTTGGGCCTGCTGCCTTGCAGCTGTTCTGGCCCGGCAGGCACAGTGCCCTTTTGCTTTTTCTTTTCTGTGGCTTTTCCAAAAATTCCACAGAATTAATTATTTATCCAAATGCAATAATTCCAACTCCTAAATTCTTGTAATAATCCCACCTATTTGTGGTGCAACTTTCATTCAAATCTAACAACCTTTTCTTCACTGTAAATATTTAAATGTGATTTTAAGCATTTAAATAAACCTTTGAAAACCCATTTCTCCTATTCTGCTACTCCAAATCCAAAACTAGGAATTTTCCCCTTCTTAGTTTTCAACCTAGTATTTAACAAAAATGAGTTGACATTTTTCTGAGCACTTTGGTTTTTCTGTTTTATTATTGCCTTATTTTCTCGTTATTATTTTGCGACGATAGATTGTGTTGCTGGCGAAGGAGTTGGACCAGAAGACTTTGAAGACTAAGAAGACTTTGTTGAGCCAGGCAAGCAGCCCTTTGACCATGTCTATGAAACCCTTTTTATGCATTTCATATAGCACTTTATTATTGTTGCATCGGAATCATGATGAGATGGTAGCCACTTTGGTGGGTTGCCTCCATTTCCTCCTTATTGATACTTGCATTGTGCATGACCCTACCTTCTTATGAGGGTTATGCCGGTGGGAGTAGATAGGATGCTAAAGTAGTTGCTACGCAAAAAGGGACGGGAATGTGCATGGTGATGGAGACAAGGTATTTTCAAAAGACTTTTCAAAAACCCCGTTGGGTGCCACTTATGCCCGAGGGAGATAATGTGATGGGTAACCACTTGATGATGAAGTGGTATACCGAGGCAAGTGTGTGTGTTGTTTTCAAAAACGGATTAGATTTAAGATTTGTCGACTGTCCCAACCTTACATGCGCAACCACTCTACCCTTGTATGGGAAAGGGCATTATTGATTACCTAGGCCGATACTAGCTTGGAGCCCGCATTACTAGTGACAGGAGAGTTGTTGGTGCGCTCTCTCGGGACGGGGTCGTGCCAGGTAGGGCGGCCAAGAACATTTTTATGGGGCACCGGACACACCGTTGGTACCCCATGCCAGTGGTATGTGATGAATATGGGAGCGAGGCTCCACCATTTTTTAAAGTTGTGAAATGTTGGGCATGCGGGTTACTACCAATCGAGTGGACTCCATGTTAGTGTCGTCTAGGGAAAGATAGTGATCGGGTGCTTACCCCGGGTACTTGAGGTACCGCGGGTCATGGATGACACGGAAGCTCCCCGGATCTTGTGGGTAAAGTGTGCAACCTCTGGAGAGTGTAAAACTATTCGAATAGCCATGTCCACGGTCAAGGACAGTTGGGCGGTGCTGCTTAAACTACGTCCACATGTTTGCAAACCATTGTGTGTGTTTGGATAAGTGGGAAGAGCTACTTGGGTCAAGTCAAGGGACTTGACATGACTGAGTTGGGTTGATGCCCACTCTACTTATGTTGATATCTGTAACCTGCCCTCATGGTTACTTGAATTCTCCTTATGCATGTCTTGCAAGTTGTTGAACATGTCATTACACTCAAAACTAGCTTTTCGCAAAGATTTACCTATATCATGCATTGTTGTACCTTGAACCAAAACATGGGTTGCTTGCGAGTACATTCAAAGTACTCATTGGCTTGCCACTGGTTATTTAATTGGCCAGGCATGGAAGAACATGAGTTCGAAGAAGAGTTCTTTGAAGACGAACATGCGAACTAGGACGTTTCCCAGTCAGATTGCCTGTAGGGTTAAGGCAGATGGCATGGGTTCTACTTATCGACGAAGATTTCCGCTACTTAAGTTTATTTTATATTCAGCCCTTGTGGCTTTATCTATGTAAGACTTGACCAAAATGGTCATAATTTGTGTAAGACGATATGTATGGATGTAAGACTCTTGTTATTCAGCCTCTGTGTGTTCAGTGAGCATTGATCTCTGGGATCACTGTACACGTACATTCGGTGATCATGACTTATGAGTCGGGGTCCCCACATTTTCTCTCATAATTTGCAAGTCTCACACGAAGAGGGAGAATTCTAGCACCTGGAAATCTGGACCTGGGAAAGCTACGCCAGGCCACCTATTCTGCACAACTCCAAATGGGCTGAAACTTCACAAGGATTTTTTATGGAATAAATAAGAAATACTGGAGAAAATAACCACCAAAGGGGGCCACCAGGTGAGCACAAGACACCAGGGCGCGCCTGGCCCCCCAAGCGCGCCCTGGTTGGTTGTGCTCAGCCCGGCCCACCTCCGGTGCCCATCTGCCGGGGTTGATCCCTTTGAACGTAGCAGTAACCTTGAGCTCTTCATCTGCTATCTGAAGTTTGCTGATGACCTTGGGAGAAATCAGATTCAACCCGGCCCCGCCATCAACCAACATCTTTGTGACCCCGAAATCAACTTTAATTCCCTGTGGAGTAACAACATAGCCAAGAAAAGATACTTGGTTGGTGCAAAAGGTGCACTTTCCAAGGTTACCAAACAAACGTGCATCACATAGAGCAATAAAAACAGCACGTAAATGTTCCAAATGTTCCTCTAAAGATTTTCTATAAATCAATATGTCATCAAAGTAAACTACCACAAATTGTCCAATGAAAACACGTAAAACTTCGTTCATTAATCTCATGAAAGTACTAGGTGCATTAGTTAATCCAAAAGGCATGACTAACCACTCATATAATCCAAACTTAGTTTTAAATGTCGTTTTCCATTCATCTCCCAATTTCATACGAATTTGATGGTATCCACTAGGAAAATTAACTTTGGAGAATATTGTAGAGCTACTCAATTCATCAAGCATTTCATCTAGCCTAAGAATAGGATGACGATAAGAATAGTAATATTATTAATGCCTCTACAATCAACGCACATACGCGACATACCATCCTTTTCGGCACTAAAATGATAGGAACAACACAAGGACTAAGGGATTCTCATATATAACCTTTGTCGACCAGTTCTTGTACTTGACGCATAATCTCCTTCATCTCCTCTGGATTGGTATGGTATGATGCACGGTTGGGTAATGATGCACCGGGAATTAAGTCAATTTGATGCTCAATCCCTCGAATAGGTGGTAATCCCGGTGGCACGTCTTGTGTAAAGACGTCAGCAAACTCCTACAAAATGTTAGTGACAGCTGGAGGCAAAGAGGAAGGCACATACTCGAATGAAAATAATGCCTCTTTGCAAACAAAAGCATAGCAAACATATTTGCTAAAATCTAGATCATCAATATCAGATTTGGTGGCAAGTAAACATGCACTTTTCAATTTAATTTCAGAAGCAACACTAGATGGTTTATTATTAGGCTTCATTTGTTGCTCAAATTCTTTTGCCACAATCTAATTTTCACTCTTATTTTTCTCCGGTTTTGCTTTATTAGCTCTATTAATATCATCTTTCAAAATGGAATCAGGAGTCATAGGAAGCAAAGTAATATTTTTATCCTTATGAACAAGAGTACACTGATTGTTTCTACCATGGTGTACAGAATTTTTATCAAATTGCCATGGTCTACCAAGTAATAAGGAACATGCTTGCATAAGTACCACATCACAATAAACATAATCAATATATGTAGAGATACTAAAATGCACATGAATAGTACGTGTTACTTTAACCTTGCCGATGTTGTTGAACCATTGGATGTAGTAAGGATGTGGATGTGGTCTTGTGGTGAGAGATAGCTTCTCCACCATCTCCATGCTAGCCAAGTTATTGCAGCTCCCTCCATCTATGATGACGCGAACAGAACGTTCCTTCACAACTCCCTTTGTATGGAACAAATTATGCCTATCATTTTGCTCAGCTTGTGTAACCTGCACACTCAAAACACGTTGAGCAACTAAACATTCATACCTGTCAGCATCTTCAGTTGCCATGTATTGTGTATCATGATCAGAATCATCTCCATCGTGTTCTTCATGTGTAATAAGAGGCAAAGTCTCCTCATCATAGTCACTAGCGGAATCATACCCACCATCCTCAGTAACAATCATCACACGCTGAGATTCCCATTCTCTCACAAAATGTCCTCTTCCCTTACAACGACGACAAATAATATCACTTATGTGCCCTGTTGATGCCATGGAAGAAGAAGAGCTCTGCGCAGGCCCAGCGGGTGTGCTCTTGGCAGATAGTGGTGGTTGTGCCTGCTTTCTTGTATCACGGCTGGAGGTGGCACCTGATGGAGGTGCTGGTCTAGTCGAAGTAGAGGATGCATGTGGTGTCCATGATGAAGATCGACCTGCAGAAAAGTTAGTTCATGCCAATGCCTGTAGATCCTGCACTTCACGTTCAGCTTTACAAGCAAGATGGAATAAACGACTGATATTAGTATACTCCTTATACTTTAGAATGGTCTGAATCTCTCTATTTAATCCACCCATAAAACGTGCAAGCATAGCTTCATTCTCCTCAACAATACCACATCTAATCATGCTAGTTTGTAATTCCTGATAATATTCTTCTACAGAATTTTTTCCTTGTCTTAAACACTCCAATTTTTGAAGTAATTCACGTTGATAATATGGTGGAACCCAACGAGTACGCATAGTAGTTTTCAAAGCAGCCCAAGTAGCTAGAATAGGATATAATCTACAATGTTCAGACCACCAAACACATGCAAAGCTAGTGAAAGCACAAACAGCAGCAGGAACACGTCTCTCCTCAGGATATTGTAAACATGTAAATCGTTGTTCAGTTTCTAACTCCCAAGTAAGATATATATCAGGAACATATCTACCCTCAAATGGTGGAATATTCAATTTTAGTTTAGGGAGATGGTCATGATCTCGTACCTGAGGGGGAGCCCTACCATTGCCATTATTTGCATGTGGACAACCTGGTGGTTGTGGTGCTGGTGGTTGCACGTAGTTCTGATTTTGATCAACCTCATCCTCGTAATCTCCCACATAATCATCCTCCTCCGCATCAGCAGCAGGAGCCACAGAAGAATCAACAGCAGCACCAACAGTTTGACAAGGCGCAAGAGGGACACGGCTCGCTCGGCGGAGGGCTATTTCGCGACATGGAGGTAGTAGTAGTAGTTGTTGTTGCTGTTGTTGTTGTTGTTGTTGTTGTTGTTGTTGTTGTTGTTGTTTTTGTTGTTGTTGTTGTTGTTGTTGTTGTTGTTGTTGTTGTTGTTGTTGTTGTTGTTGTTGTTGTTGTTGTTGTTGTTGTTGTTGTTGTTGTTGTTGTTGTTGTTGTTGTTGTAGAGGTGCATTAGGTGCAGCCGGTGGTGGTGGTGGAAGACGCGCGAGCAATTCATTAAACTTGTTATCAAGCTTTGTTTCGAACATCTTCTCCATGCCATCTATCTTCTCCATGGCCTCCTCAAATCTTTTTAGCACATCTTGCACCTGTCCACTCATCATTTGCTGAAATTTATCATGCAACTCCTTATTTGTCATGTTCTCCTAGTTAGTCTCATTGGCTTGTTGATGTAGGGTGGAACCCTAGATGGCCGATCTTTCACGAAAGGAGCGGATCCCTACGAGGAACATGAAGAACACGAGGGGAAACACAAGAGAAACACTCAACCAACAAGAAATAGATCACACATGTGCTAGATCGATGAACACAAAGGAAGATACATTGATCCAAAGTCAACAACGGACAATACAAATGGTAACCGGGTTCTTCTCCGTGAGGAGGTCTTGATGGGGCCACCCAAGAGGGGGTCTTGAATCCAAGGGGATCTTCTCCGTAGAGGGGCCGCGGTCTCTCTCGTGGAGTAGATCCGTAATGGATGAGCGTAGCTCTATCTCTCAAATGAGCTATCACAACGCTCCCCTAACTAGGAGGAGGTGCAGGAGTATATATAGTCTAGGCGAATGAAAGGGTAAGTGGCTTCGGCCCAACACACGGGCGGGCGCACAGGCGTCAGACGTCCGATAGGTACCGGACGCACGGTGGCTCGCGAGGGTCCGGTCGTCCGGTGCCTGTGGGACGTCCGGCGTTTTCGCTCTGGACAGGTGGTGTCGGACGTCTGGTCGGTGTCGGTCGTCCGGGCGCTGGAGAGTGTCGGACGTCCGGTGTCTGGCGGTCGTCCGGGCGCTGGGAGTCGTGGACGTCCGGTGGCTCCGGTCGTCTGTAGATTCTGCTCGGGTCCTCAGGGGCCGGACGTCCGGGCTGGGCCGGTCATCCGGTGGCTGTAGCTTCGTGCAGCTTCTTCTATTGGTCCTTGTACTTGGCGTCCTCGCTAGCTGTTCCGTTGGATGTGGTGACTTCGTGGCTTTCCTCCAAGTACCTCATCATGCATAGAACACACGTTGGAGGTAGTAGCCATATCTCACATGTAGAAAGTGATGGTTCGGAGAGGAGCGAGTTCACCTTGTGTCCAATGGCGTATGTTCGAGGTCTCATCATATGTCCACTTGGGGTTTGGAGAGTAGTCGGAGTGTACATGGGGGTGAACGTGGGATGCTCTGCATCATCTCCCCTCCCTTGGGAAAGATCCGACCTCGGATCGTGATCCTCATCACCATGGAAACGGTTGTCGTAGACGGACTTGTAATTTGTCGAAGTTGAGGACATGGTGCAATCCAAGTAGTCCAAGGTGTCGCCGGAATGATAGACATGCAAAAAGAGCAAACACAAGCAACACTCGGAAATACAACGGTTAGTGCACACAAAGTGTCCATCATGTAAGAATGAGTCCGTGCAACAAGATTGATCATGACAAGGTGCATGAAGCTTATCCAAAAGATATGGAAATGTATGCACAACATTCATGGTAGCAAAAGCAAGAATATGATGAATGCAACCACGGTGCAAAATAATGTCATAGTGAGACGGTTTATCAAAAGCATAAATGTGGTAATGGATGCTCAATGTGATATGATCATGCAATTGATGATGGGCAATATGATCATGATGTATGAATATGCCATCAAGAAAGATCACAACAAATATGCTAAGGAAATGCACAAGTTCATATATCATGGGTGACGTGGGAATACAAGATGCAACAAGGCAATCATGATGTGAGTCAATCCATGAATAAGATGCAAATTTGTCATGTGTATGATATGTCCATCGAACATGACATGTGTGAACACAATCAAAAAATATGGAGGTGTTGGTATACCAATGCTCGATGTTGTGGCATGAGTGGAGGTTCGAAGGTGCATCCAATAAATGCGAGCGCTCCTCAATGCGAAGGTCCATAGAGCCAATCTTCAATGTTGGTCCTCCATCCAATAGGTGCAACATGTAGACAAGAAGAAGGAGACAACAATGAAAGAATGACCCATCCAATATGCGTATTTGAGGATGTCTCAAAGGGAAGGAGTTCACCTTTAGGAGATTGTCGCAAACGTTGGTGTTGCACATCGTGTATGCCTTCACATGACCAAATTGTGTCATGACGGTATCGCCTTGTCAATCCTTCAACATGAGAGAACATGACAAACACTCAGAAAAACAAATGAGGTTAGCGGAAAACCTATCATTCGTGCGGTAAAATACCCAACAAGTGAATGCATCATGCTCATCATAAGAAAGGACAAGGGAGCATTTCATAGTACGGAGGCATATGATGTGAGAACAACCAAATAGAATAGGAGCAAGCAAGCAAGCATGCATCACAAGATGTATCATGTGAGAGGCATGAACATATACGTCATCAACCCAAGAAAGCAAGTAATAATGGAACATGGGTGATGCGACAAAGCAAACAATCATATGAATCAAGGCAAGCAAGCTAGTAGTGCGAAGATGCAACGTACTAGAAGGAATCATGTCAAGTATGTCATGTGTGCAAATAGTGGTCATGAATAATGCACAAGACATATCACTAGCATGAAGGCAAGATATGAGGAAAATAGCATCAATAGCATGAGGCACATGATAAACATGGCAATAGCAACAAGGATCTTCACCAAGCATGCAAATACACATAGGAGTAGCATAATGATGAATCATGGGTAGATGCAATCAAGGGTCACAATTGCATGGCAAAGGCATAGAAGCAAGCATAGCATGCAAAGTGAACACGGTAAAATGAGCAAGAAGCGAGAAGCGGTATATAGCCCATAGCCGTGTGAGAGCCAAGTGAAAGAGATGCGCGTAGTCGTTGCACGAAGAGAGTGGTGGGAAGGATAGTTCACAGGATCCCAAGTCATCTTTGCTCTCAAGAGCTCGTTTCGTCAACTCTTGGTATTGAGAGGTTGGCGAGTATACGTGAGTACCTACACAAAACAAAGACAAAGGGAAAATTGTGTGTGCGTGGTAGATGTACACATCATCCATCATGATGCACATGTGCTTGTGTTGGTTAGCACAAAATATCCAATGCTCAAATAAATGAGATGCGTGATATAGAAACATGTCATCCATCATGAGAGGTTTATTATGTATATGGAGACTCAAATTGTGTAATGCATCACAAGAAATATGTAGAGCATTGTTGTTCATGGAATGCATATGGTGCAAGCAATTATGGGAATCATGCAATGTAGGGAATGCATCAAAATCTCCTAATACGCATGAGGAAACTATGGGGGTCTCCTCATGAGCATGAGTAGCAACATCGCATGGAGAATATTGACAACATCCAAAACAATGCATATTTGGAACAATGTGATCATGGCATGGTATAGTAGATGAATTGCGCAAATCATGTAAAGGAAGCATGGCAATATCATCACAAGAGAAGCAAAAGCCAATGACCATCATCTCGTCATCTATGCCATAAGTGCAAATGGGATGTATTTTAATGGGGCATGCATAGTTACTATATTGAGATTGAAATGAGGCTATATGGGAGATCTCACTCATAGCATATGACAAGTTCAATGGATTGTCAAACATGAAGTGACCAATAGAATTTTCACAAGATATCCTATGAAGCATAGCATCACAACTAGGCAACTCAACATGCTCATCATCATATTTATCATAAATTGGTAAGTCATGACATGAAGAAGTCGCACTAGCATGAAGCATGGGTATAGGTGTGTCAACATCATGCAAGCAATCATTCGTAAAATAGTCCACTAGTGGGATAAGAGAAGCACCATCACCTATGTTACCTTTGTAGCATCGCTCATGTGTTGTAGGTGAGGTGTCGAAGACCGAGTCGTGGTCATCTTCATCTTGATGGAACCATGTGGGGGGTGCATCATCGTCCACCATGGCCATCATTGTCTCCATTGGAGGCAAGGACTCGTCGAGGATAGGCATGTCGTCATGTAGGAGACCTAGCACCAAAGAAGAAAACACACTAGGAGTAGAGGTTAAGTCGTTAGAAATCAAAGTGGCCTCACATGTCGTGTCAACTACCTCGCTCACTAAGTGTTGTGGCTCACTCACTCCCTCTCGGATGCTCTCACTCATATGGTTGGTGGAGTCACTCAAATGGCTCTCAACCTCACATAGGATGTGTGGCATGCTCTCAAGTGTGGGGCTAGTGGTGGTCACACTCATCCTCTCATAGGAAATGCTCTCAATGTCACATGTGGTGGAGTCACTCATGTCACTCATGTGGTGGTGGCTCTCCTCACATGGCAACTGGGGCATCTCGTCACATGTCGTTGTCGGAGAGATGTTGGTGCAAATGTCTCCATGCTCAATCATGTCGTGGTCGTAGCCGTGGATGAAGGTCGAAGATGGCACATCATCACTCTCCTCGAAGACCAAAGATAAGGTCTCATGAGCGGTCTTGTAGCTTGACTCGGAGAATGAGTCCAATATGGGCGCCGTCTTCATGTTGTTGAAGAGGTTCGTGCTCGTTGCCGTGGTCGAAGGGGATGGCCCTTGCTCGACCTTCTTGTCGCCGTCTTGTTGTTGGAAGTCCATATGATGTGGCACCTCATAGCTCGTCTCCATGACCGAAGGGAAATTCCCATGCTCGGCCCTCTTCCTTGAGGGGCTTCCGAAGATGGAAGTGTCGCCCTCACTTGTAGGTGGTCGCCTTGGACTTGATGAAGTCAATGTAGGCGTACTCGTGGGAAGTAGGCAAAGATGCCGTACGTCCAAAGGCGAAGATGCCTTGATAGCACTTGGCGAAGATGCCGAAGTGGTTGTTGTAGCCGTAGCATGCTCTTGGTGGTGCTTGTCTCGCGGTCTTCTCTTGTGGTCATGAAGTTTGGACTTGGCGTGAAGTAGGGCTTGTTGGGACTTGTAGGTAGGCGCATCTCGAGCATCTTCATGTTGATGGTGGCGTTGTCGCACTTGAGCTCATAGTAGATGTCGTTCGTCGTCGTCGTGCACATGTTGCTTGGAGGTGACATGCCCTTCATGACGAGATGGATCACGAACATGATGGTGGTCGCCATGGAGGTGTGGACGTGGACGACTTGCGCTTGTGTCGCTTGGGCGCTCCGAAGAGGATCGATGTGCTCGCCGCCACCTTGAAGATGACGAAGGTGAAGTAGACTTGATCAAGGCCCGAATCTCCTCCATCCTTGCATCTTGCTCCTCCTTTTGTGCGGAAAGCTTGTTGTCAATGTAGTCCCTTTTCCTCGCTTCGGAGTGACGAATGTCGATGGAGAGGTTCTCGATGCGCTCTCGCAATCTTGATTGTGCGCCTTGCATTTGTCGTTGTAGATCGAAAATTGACGCTTTGTTAATGTAGTTGTTCACGCCGTCGTTGTTGTGGAAGACCGGAGATGAAATGCCTTGCCTATCCATCACAAGATTCGAGCCAATATGAGTGGAGAAAGAGAAGAACGAATACCAAATGTATCTTGACCGAAGTTGAAAGTGGATCAATGATCACTCCAATGTGGACAAGGAAATAGCACAATTGGTACCAATTCTTGTCGGTTTCTCACACCTACACAAGTAAGGCTTATGGTGGAGCTCGGTGAGGATAGTGGCACAAAAATTTGATGTAAAATGTTAGCAAGAGTCAATAATGTTGAAAGAGATTCACAAATTCGCAAGTGAAACAAGTAGACCAATAGCAATATGTGGCACACGGAAACACACGCACAGATAGATAAATGGGGTCGTGCAACCAAGGATGAGCACAAAATGTGGAATCCACGGAAAACGCTCGTGTTGCACAACTCAAGAGAGACACTAGCACGATTGCTCTATAGGCGGATACGACACTTGTGCACAACCTATAAGATGCAAAATGGATAACTTTCTATCCCAAGTATGCTATGTGTGTATGGTTCCCGGTGTTTGATCCAAGATGATCGGATATGACAATCTTATGCAATGCGGTGGATGCTATGGCTATTTCTTACATGCTTCTTTGCTCTTTCTCTTTTGCTTAAAAGCTTATTCTCTTTTTTTTGTATGGCCACTTTGCGAAATGCACAAACCAAGGTAGCAATTGTATATATGCGGGAACAAACTTGAGGCACACGAGATGATATGATACCAATATGATATGGTATGTATGTAATGTATGGTGTA
This sequence comes from Triticum dicoccoides, assembly GCF_002162155.2. NCBI lineage: Eukaryota > Viridiplantae > Streptophyta > Magnoliopsida > Poales > Poaceae > Triticum > Triticum dicoccoides. The sequence goes on along the minus strand of NC_041384.1, from coordinate 333,470,157 downwards.
GATCACTAATGTGCACAAGTAACGTTGCCGGCAATACTCAAATGGCTAGTCTCGATAGGTAAGTGACGCAAAATGGGCTATGGGTTATCAATGCAATGGCAAGGGAATATACAATGGGGGGACACCACGATATCGAGATGATATGGAGGTCACCGTCCGTGGCGATGATGAGTGGCGGCGATCTTGATGGAGATACCAAGATGATGGAGACTCGTCCCTAAGTAGCCGAAACACCTTAGGAAACGGAAAAACCGCGAACTCAAAATCTCAAATGTCAAATGGTGGTAGCGGAATGCGGTGGTGTTGCACTAGGGAATGCGGAAGTGGAGGTTATGATGGTGGACTATACACGGTGTCGGAGTTGAAAGCATGGTCCCTAAGTAGCCGAAACACCTTAGGAGACACAACTCACAACACAAACAAAATTGGGTTAAGTTGAGGTGGCGGAAGTGTATAGTGGCCAAGGCTATGCGGAAGTGGTGGTGGTGGTTGATGAAGAAGCAACCGTCCCTAAGTAGCCTAGACACCTTAGGAGACTCAAATCACTCCTCAAGCAACCACTAATGCGATGGGGAACAAAATTGGTTAGGTTGCGGAAGGCTATGGTGGTGTAGCGGATGATATGGTGGAGGGCCTAGGCAAACTTGCCAAATTTCAGAAAATTTGATGGAGTCAAATGATTTTGGTGGTATTTTTTTGGGAAGGAGAATGTCAATAGCTTCTCAACGAGCTAAAGAACGTCAAAATCGGAGTTCGGATGAATTAGTTATGGCCGAAACAAATTTTGGGCGAATCAGTTTTTTACAGGTAGCGGACGTCCGGAAATGGACGGATGTCCGGTCGCCGGACGTCCGGTCGGGTCGGAAATCCGCTAATTTCAGCTCGGGTTAGGGGTTCCGGTCATCCGGTAAGGTCGGATGTCCGGTGCTTCCTGGGTCTCCGGACCTCCGGCAAAGTGACGGTCGTCCGGTGGGTCTGGGTCAACGCGAGATGCGAGTTTCGGGACGCGATTTTGGGCGGAAATTGGGGATTTTGTGGGTCAAAATTGATGAGATTTCGTGGATGAAAGATGGGGAAACTTGGGGAGATGCTAGATCTACTTGCAACGCAACAAATTCACGGATCAAAACCAACAAAACATCATCAAAACTCACAAAACACAAGAAAATTTTTTGGGGCTACTTTTATGGGGATTTTCGGATTAGGACGAAAAACAACAAAATCAAGCTAGAAAAACAAAGAGGGGGCTCCGAAATCGTGATCAACCTTGCTCATGATACTAAGATGATGTTGGGTGGAACCCTAGATGGCCGATCTTTCACGAAAGGAGCGGATCCCTACGAGGAACACGAAGAACACGAGGGGGAAACAAGGGGAAACACAAGAGAAACACTCAACCAACAAGAAATAGATCACACATGCGCTAGATCGATGAACACAAAGGAAGATACATTGATCCAAAGTCAACAACGGATGATACAAACGGTAACCGGGTTCTTCTCCATGAGGAGGTTTTGATGGGGCCACCCAAGAGGGGGTCTTGAATCCAAGGGGATCTTCTCCGTAGAGGGGTCGCGGTCTCTCTCGTGGAGTAGATCCGTAATGGATGAGCGTAGCTCTATCTCTCAAATGAGTTATCACAACGCTCCCCTAACTAGGAGGAGGTGCAGGAGTATATATAGTCTAGGCGAATGAAAGGGTAAGTGGCTTCGGCCCAACACACGGGCGGGCGCATAGGCGTCGGACGTCCGACAGGTACCGGACGTACGGTGGCTCGCGAGGGTCCGGTCGTCCGGTGCATGTCGGACGTCCGACGTTTTGGCTCTGGACAGGTGGTCTCGGACGTCCTGTCGGCGTCGGTCGTCCGGGTGCTGGAGAGTGTCGGACGTCTGGTGTCTGGCGGTCGTCCAGGCGCTGGGAGTCGTCGGACGTCCGGTGGCTCCAGTCGTCCGTAGATTCTGCTCGGGTCCTCAAGGGCCGGACGTCCGGGCTGGGCCGGTCGTCCGGTGGCTATAGCTTCGCGCAGCTTCTTCTCTTGATCCTTGTACTTGGCGTCCTCGCTAGCTGTTCCGTTGGATGTGGTGACTTCGTGGCTTTCCTCCAAGTACCTCATCATGCATAGAACACACGTTGGAGGTAGTAGCCATATCTCACATGTAGAAAGTGATGGTTCGGAGAGGAGCGAGTTCACCCTATGTCCAATGGCGTATGTTCGAGGTCTCGTCATATGTCCACTTGGGGTTTGGAGAGTAGTCGAAGTGTACATGGGGGTGAACGTGGGATGCTCCGCATCACTTGTGATCCTGCCATGGTTAGCAGCAATAGAAACACACGAGAATATGATCCTACAGACTACTAACAAGAGGTGGTGGTGGGTGTCACAAATCCATCAAGCAAATCTCAAATTCTTTCCAGTTCTTACCCAGTAGCAGGCGGTGATCGGCAACCATCATAGTCAAAACTCTCAAAGCTTGGATAGAGCGATTACCAGGGAGAGTCAAACGCATGACGTAGATGTATGTGGAGCTCGGAAGGCTTATAATATGGTAGAAAAAGGGTCAGCAATAATCAATTCAGATATGCAGAGTTGAATAAACGCTCAACGACGGTACTGTGTTGGTCCCAGGCTAGACCGTGCTAGAGACGCAAGCCTGGAACACTAACAAAATCACGGTGCTACACATAAACAAGGGAAAAGCACACTCTGGAATTTTTATTTTTTCGATCTGGTTTTTTTTTGGCGCTCCTCTTTTTTTTGCGCTCCTCTTTTTTTTGCGAAAAATCACTATAATGACAAGTGTCGCAAAACTCTTCCCTCGTCAAACTGACAGGATGGGCAAGAAATGTTTTTTGACTTTTTTTCGGAAATCAGGGCAGCGATGACGAAAAAGTGCGACAAAAAATCACTACGATGGCGAGTGTCTCAAAACGCTCTGTGGGACCTAAAAATAGGATAGGGAAAAATATTTTTGGTCGCTGAAATTTTGTCCTAATAACTGCCTGGGGGTCTGCAGACTCTTTTTTCCGAGACCTACTCACACAAGGAAACACAAAACGAAAACTGGATGGATCTCGAAAACAAACCTAATATGAAAAGAACTCGGATTGGTGGTGGACAGGCAGATGTATATGTGGACTCGGATTGGTGGTGGACAGGCGGATGTATATGTGGACTCGGATTAGTGATGGACAGACAGATGTATATGTGGACTCGGATTGGTGGTGGACAGGCGGATGTATATGTGGACTCGGATTGGTGGTGGACAGGCGGATGTATATGGCAGCGGTAAGGAATATGTTGGTGGTGGTTGTATATGGTAGGAACGATGACGATGGTGCGGCGGCGGCGTGACAACTTATGACCAGAACTTGAAACTCTAAAAGACTGGACTCTAAGACCAGCAACTAGAGACGACGATGCAACCGCAAATTTAATAAAGCAAAATACTAAAAAGACTATGCAAAGGCTCAGACTGGTTCGGATATGATGAACTAACCCTAATTTTTTTTGACTTTTTCCTGGACTATAGGTATGAAGAATAGACTCGATCTAAACTATGAAAAATTGTAAAATCTCACCGAGCGACCTAGAAATCTGATACCACTTGATAGAGGCAAAGGTGTCTCATCTTTCGATGAGATGGTGGCACTCGTTTTGGAGGAAGTCGACTTTGACGATCCGACCACGAACGTGCGAGGACGTCACGCCTTAGCAATCGCTAAACCAACTCTGAGAGGTTATTGACCACGCCGGAGCACGATCAACCTGACTATGAAGGTCTGTTACCTATAGGCAAACGAAGAACAAGCAAGAAACTGAGATTACAATCTGGATATTGTGAATATAAGAGGAAAGCTTTATTGATCAAGGTGGGGTTCTGTGACGCCTTTGTCTGGTCGTTGAACACAAATGAAGTACGCGAAGTTGCAGCTATGGCGAACTTTAATCTAACAAAACCCAAAGTCTAAACGACGCCCTAAGGGCTGTATATATGGAGGAAGAGGGGGGAATTCCGTGGCCCTTGGAGGAGGGGGCCGAAACCAACCCTAACTCTCGTTTCCCCACACATACGGACTCTAAAAATGGCCTACACTTAAGTATTTCGAAAATACATGGGCCTGGCCCAATAATAAGGTGACGTAGCACCTAGAATAGCCTCTGGACGAAATTTATGAAGTGACATCTTGTATATTTCGTCCAAGGCTTCATGCACTCCTTATGGGGCTTCAAAGTCCTGAAATCATCACTTGTAACTCCGTTCTTGATCCCCTTGCGCATGCCATCATTTCCATGCTTGGTCTTGCTCCAGTGTTCATCCCTCTTATCCATGCCAGGCCCTTCATTTGTAATCAAAACAAATGTATCCAATTTAGGCAGCATCATATTCTAATGAACATTAGAATGATTAACAAGAAACGAAAGTACCTGATAATTTAATTGGCGTGCACGAGCTCTAGTAATTGGTCTAGTATATATAGCAGCAGGGGCTGTGGGTGTAACAATGGTATTGATGTCCTCATCATGCCTCTGGCCACGACTTTTGGGATTTGAAGAGCAATTTCCAGATCTCTTTGTGCGTCGTGCCGAAGAATTATCGCCGAGTTCGCGTCCCTTCTGGATTAAACTCCCATAAACGGAGAGGCCGCCGCTGGCAGGGAACGGTTCGGCGTATGAGCGTCACCTGAATCACGTCAGTGTGGTGGGTGTTCTTCTCTATGATACTTTTGATGCGCTTTTGCAGCATCAGCACCTCATCGGTCGATCCCCAATCTGGGTACTTGTTGGTCCATGAAGCAAGTCAAAGAGGGGGTCCAGATCTAAATGCAGGAGCAGCCGCCCACTTGGTACCGCGGGGTTTGATGATGTAGAACCACTCTTGCTGCCATGTCTTGACGGTATCCACCAAGGCCCCTTTAGGCCAAATGGCGTGAGGAAGCTTGCTCACCATGGATCCACCGCAATCTGCGTTCTCCCTGTCGACCACCTTCGGCTTGATGTTGAAGGTCATGAGCCACAGGCCGAAGTGCGGAGGGATGCGGAGAAATGCCTTGCACATGACGATGAATGCCGAGATATGGAGGAAGGAGTTCGAGGCTAGATTGTGAAAATCTAGCCCGTAGTAGAACATGAGGCCGCGAAAAAAGGGGTGAAGGGGAAACCCTAACCCCTAGAGGAAGTGGGGGATGAACACGACCCTTTCGCCAGGCTCTAGAGTAGGGATGATTTGCCCCTTTGTCAGAAGCATATGTGCGATTTCCGTGGTTAAGTACTTCACCTCCCGGAGTCCCTGGATATCTTTCTTCATCACGGAGGAGGCCACCCACTTGCGTTGCGAACCGGATCTGGACATGGTCGGAGAGCGTGGTGGCAATGGAGAAGGATTGAGACTTGATCGCTGGAGCTCAAAGATGGGAAGGCCGAGGAAGGAGAAAGCGTGGGGTAAAAGATGGGTCCTTATCCCTTTATAAATGCAATGAATGGCAAGCGACCCCACACAAGCCTTAAAAATTGCCTATTCCCAAGGGGCGGATGGCGCGGCTGGATTACCCAACCCATCATTGACGAAAATCCCGCAATAAGGGGGCACGATCTCTGCTTCGACAAGACGTGTCATTGGAAGTTGCGTCTCGAAACGCGAAATGGGAGGTCGAAAAAATGATTCAAAATAATAATAAGGTCGATATTCAATGCCTCGCCGAAAAAGTTGTCAGAAGACGTGACCTATTTTTTAAGTATTTTGCCTTTGTGGTTCAGGGTTGTAACTATTGTACAGAGCCGGATATAGTTCTCTTGGTCGAGCCACTTTGGAGTATTCGGAGGAGGAATCCGCCTTGCAATGCCGAAGACAATCTGCATGCCGAACACATCGTCATTGAAGCCTGGTTCAGGGGCTACTAAGGGAGTCCTGGATTAGGGGGTCCCTGGGCGTCCGGGCTATGTGACATGGGCCGGACTGGTGGGTCGTGAAGATACAAGATAGAAGGCTTCCCCCGTGTCCGGATGGGACTCACCTTGGTGTGGAAGGCAAGCTTGGTGTTCGGATATGAAGATTCCTTTCTCTATAAACCAACTCTGTACAAACCCTAGCCCCCTCCGGTATCTATATAAACCGGAGGGTTTAGTCCGTAGAGGCGGTGATAATCATACAGGCTAGACATATAGGGTTTAGCCATTACGATCTCGTGGTAGATCAGCTCTTGTAACCCCTGGCTAGGTAAATTATTTATTACCAAACAGGAGAAAAAAGCAAGGAATAAAAAATAAAATTGGGTTGCCTCCCAACAAGCACTATCGTTTAACCCCCCTAGCTAGGCATAAAAAGCAAGGATAGGTCTAGGTATTGCCATAATAGTAAGATAGATCATTAAAACTCATTTCATATTCTCTACGTTCAGCAGCAAGTTTTCTTTGAGGCAAGAAAAAATAATCAAAAGGGCTAAATTTAATGGGACAAAAGTCCCCAAGATCAACTTTAGGAGGTATAGGTTCCTCCTTTGTCCCTTCGTATTGCACAACCAATTCATCATTATAAGCTCAAGAGAGTATCCTAGCTCATTATTTCGAATAGCAAAATCATTATTAAGTTCAGAAAGTCTATCAATTAGAACATTGGTGGGAACCTTTTTTCTAAGGTTTTCATTAAAAGTAACATAATCTAGAGATTGAAAATGCATTATTTCCTCTTGATCAAATAGGATAGTTTCTATGGGAGAACGGACAGCATCCACCCTATAATGCGCAAAGATTTCTTTGGCCTCTCTTATTATAAATCTGAATTCATGAGCCAAAAAGATAGTAGCAGCACACTTGACCGAAGAATGCTCAATATTAGAAAATTCTAGGAAAATCCTTTGTATGCAAGGGTGCATGTGCATAAATTGCCTTTCAAGTTCAACTACAAGCATGGTAATAGCGTCTGCAAGACTACTAGTTCTATGAAGGATAGAACTACCCATAGAAGGTAAAGCACCGGCACAAGAAAAGAAATCTTGGACAACTCCTTTTTCCAATAATATTACTGCTACCAATACGGAATTTTTTTTGTATGTAAGGTAGGGGGTTCTTCAGCAGGAGCATCAGAATTTTTCATGATATTATTACTGTCCATATTGACAATAATTTCCTCAATTTCAGACATAACGGCAGAAAGTGCAACAGGCAAAGAGAGGCAAATAGAGAAAGAGAGGGAGGATAGAGAGAGAGGGCGAATAAAATGGCAAGGGTGAAGTGGGGGAGAGGAAAACGAGAGGCAAATGGCAAATAATGTAATGCGGGAGATAAGGGTTGTGATGGGTACTTGGTATGTTGACTTTTGCATAGACTCCCCGGCAACGGCTCCAGAAATGGCTCATTATTGGGAGTCAAATCTTGACTTGCGCGAACCTCCCCGGCAACGGCGCCAGAAATTCTTCTTGCTACCTCTTGAGCACTGTGTTGGATTTCCTTGAAGAGGAAAGGATGATGCAGCAAAGTAGCATAAGTATTTCCCTCAGTTTTTGATAACCAAGGTATTAATCCAGTAGGGGGCTGCACGCAAGTCCCTCGTACCTGCACAAAATAAATAACTCCTCGCAACCAACGTGATAAGGGGTTGTCAATCCCTTCACGGTCACTTACGAGAGTGAGATCTGATAGATATGATAAGATAATATTTTTGGTATTTTTGTGATAAAGATGCAAAGTAAAATAAAAGCAAAGGAAATAACTAAGTATTGGAAGATAAATATGATGAATATAGACCCGAGGGCCATAGGTTTCACTAGTGGCTTCTCTCAAGAGCATAAGTATTTTACTGTGGGTGAACGAATTACTGTTGAGCAATTGACAGAATTGAGCATAGTTATGAGAATATCTAGGTATGATCATGTATATAGGCATCACATCCGAGATAAGTAGACCGGCTCCTGCTTGCATCTACTACTATTACTCCACTCATCAACCGCTATCCAGCATGCATCTAGAGTATTAAGTTCATGAAAATAGAGTAACGCCTTAAGCAAGATGACATGATGTAGAGGGATAAATTCATGCAATACGATAAAAACCCCATCTTGTTATCCTCGATGGCAACAATACAATACGTGCCTTGCTGCCCCTACTGTCACTGGGAAAGGACACCGCAAGATTGAACCCAAAGCTAAGCACTTCTCCCATTGCAAGAAAGATCAATCTAGTAGGCCAAACCAAACTGATTTCGAAGAGCCTTGTAAAGATAACCAATCATACATAAAAGAATTCATAAAATATTCAAATATTGTTCATAGATAATCTTGATCATAAACCCACAATTTATCGGAATCAACACACACACCGCAAAAAGAAGATTACATCGAATAGATCTCCACAAGAGAGGGGGGGAACATTGTATTGAGATCCAAAAAGAGAGAAGAAGCCATCTAGCTAATAACTATGGACCCGAAGGTCTGACGTAAACTACTCACACTTCATCGGAGAGGCTATGGTGTTGATGTAGAAGCCCTCTATGATGGATGCCCCCTCCGGCGGAGCTCCGGAATAGGCCCCAAGATGGGATCTCATGGATACAGAAAGTTACGGCGGTGGAATTAGGGTTTTGGCTCCGTATCTGAACGTTTGGGGGTACATAGGTATATATAGGAGGAAGGAGTACGTCGGTGGAGCAACAGGGGGCCCACAAGGGTG
>NC_041384.1:333427836-333461159 GCF_002162155.2 Triticum dicoccoides | reverse complement strand
TTGCTTGACGTAGGGTCCAAGTCTCCTGGATCATGTTCGGTGAGAAAATCACGTTCCCGAAAGTTTCATTCCATTTGGACTCTGTTTGATATTCCTTTTCTTTGAAACCCTAAAATAGGCAAAAACAACAACAATTCTGGGCTGGGCCTCCGGTTAATAGGTTACTCCCAAAAATAATATAAAAGTGGATAATAAAGCCCGATAATGTCCAAAACAGTAGATAATATAGCATGGAGCAATCAAAAATTATAGATACGTTGGAGACGTATCAATAGGTAGGAGAAGAGTATATATAGTCTAGGTGGGCGAAGGGGTACATGGGCTGCGGCCCAACACGTAACAGCACACAGGCGCCGGACGTCCGGGAGTCACCGGTTGTCCGGAGGCTCGCGAGGGTCCAGATGTCCGATGCTCGTCGGACATCCGTAGATTCGGCTCGGGTGTGCTTCGTTTGAACGTCCAGAAGGGGTCGGACGTCCGGGGCGTCGGTCGTCTGGAAGGCTCCGGAAATCCGTAGATTCGGCTCAGGTGTGGGTGTGCCGGTCATCCGGAGCCAGGAGGTCGCCGGAAGTCCATTGCTCGCCGGTCGTCCGGAGCCTGGGAACTTCGAGCAGTTCTTCTTCTTGTCCATTGAACTTGGCGTCCTCACCGTCTTGTCCGTTGAGTGTAGTTGGTCCGTGGATTTCCTCCAAGCACCTGATCATACATAGGGTTTCCACTTGAGGTAGTAGCCAATTCTCATGTATAGAAAGTGGTAGTTCGGAGAGGAGTGAGTTCACCTTGTCTTCGATAGCCTTCGCTCGGGCTCTTGTCATTGGTCCCAGTGGTGTCGTAGGAGACGTAGGTAGGTCCATGGGGATGAACTTGGGATGCTCCGCATCATCTCCCCTCCATTGGGGAAGATCTGGCCTCGGATCAAATTCTTCATCACCATGGTAGGGCGAGAGTTCCTTGACATTGAAGATGTCGCTCACGTTGTACTTGTCGCGCGGGAGGTCGAGCTTGTAAGCGTTGTTGTTGTAGCGTGCGAGCACCTTGAAGGGTCCATCCGTGCGAGGTAGAAGCTTGGACTTGCGTTCATTGGGGAAGCGGTCTTTGCGAAGGTGTAGCCACACAAGATCACCAATGTCGAATACCATGGGTTGCTTGTTGATGTTGAGCTTGGTCACAAGTCATTGTTGATGTAGGGTAGAACCCTAATCACCTGATCTATCACGAAAGGAGCGGATCCCACGATGAACACGAAGAACGCGAGGGAAAACACAAGGGGAAACATGAGAGAAACACTAAACCAACAAGAAATAGTCACACATATGCTAGATCCTCGAGTACATAAGAGGTCACACGATCCACGGTCAACTAGGGACGATACAAAGGTAGCCGGTCTTCTCCGTGAGGAGGTCTTGAGGTTCTTCCCGTAAAGGGGTCTTGAATCTAAAGGGATCTTCTCCGAAGAGGGGCCGCGGTCTCTCTCGTGGGATAGATCCGATATGGACGAGCAAAGCTTCATCTCTAATATGAGCTAAACCAATGCTAACCCTAGCTAGAAGGAATAGGAGGTCTATTTATAGTCTTAGTGCAAAAGGGGACGAAGTGAGGGGGTACATGGGCTGCGGCCCAACACATAACAACACACAGGCGTCAGACGTCCGGGAGTCATCGGTCGACCGGAGGCTCATGAGGGTCCGGAAGTCCAGTGCTCGTCGGACGTCCGTAGAATTGGATCGGGTGTGCTTTTGTCAGACGTCTGGTCGGGTCGGTCGTCCGCACCGCTTCGGAATTCCGTAGTTTTGGCTCGGGTGTAGGTGTGTTGGCCGTCCGGAGAAGGTCGAACGTCCGGAACCTGGAAGATGCGGAGCATCCTACGGACATCACCATGTCAAGAGTCCATTCGACAAGTGACACGTAAGACATCTACTTACATACCCAAAGGTGAATCTTCTCCTTTACACGTGCTCACTTGACCCCTTCGAGGATGGTATACAACGTGACACTCCACTCGTGTGCATGCATAGGTATTGTCGGAACGGTATGGATGACGAGGAGGAGTGCGAGCGCAAGTGTACAACTACACCATCCGCGAGGGAAGCATGGAAGCGAAGACGGAAGAAGGAGCTATGGAGTCTATAGCGACCGGACGACCGGAAGCCACCGGACGTCCGACACTCTACAGCGCCCGGACGACCAACGTCCACCGAAGGTCCGACGAGACCACGCCAGGACCAGCCAGGAGATCTACATCGGCCGGATGACCGACAACCTCCAGACGTCCGACGAATCCCAGCGCCCGGACGACCGGCGCTGACCGGACGACCGGTGCCACTACACCCGAGAAGAATCAACGGACATCCGACGCGCGCCGGACGTCCGGACCGTCCTGAGCTATCGGACGTCCGACCCCCACCGGTCATCCGGTACCTACCTGTGTGCAGCCGTGGGCCTTTGGCCTTGTACCCCTGTCCCACTTACCCCTTCGTGGCTAAGACTATAAATAGACCACCTCCACCTCCTTTCTAAGGTTAGCGTTGTGTTATCTCATTTGTAAGATAGAGCTTCACTCATCCATATCGGATCTACTCCTTGAGAGAGACCGCGTCCCATCTTCGGAGGAGATCCACATTGGATTCAAGACCCCTTTACAGGAAGATCCCCTTGTGGACTCAAGACCTCCTCACGGAGAAGAATCGGCTACCCTTTGTATCGTCCCTTGTTGGATTTGGATCGTGTATCTCTTTGTGTTTCGAGGATCTAGCATATGTGTGACCATATCTTGTTGGTTATAGTGTTTCTCTCGTGTTTCCCCTCGTGATTCCCCTTGTTTTCCCCTCGTGTTCTTCATGTTCTTCATGGGATCCACTCCTTTTGTGAAAGATCGTCCACATAGGGTTCCATCCTACATCATATTGGTATCTAGATCCACGTTGATCACGATTTCGGAGCCTCCCCTCTTCGTTTTCTAGCCTAATTTTGTTGTGTTCTTTCCCAATTTCAAAAATCCCCACCAAAAATAGCCCCAATTTTTTTTTGTGATTTGTTGGTTTGACGAAGTTTTGTTGGATTTGATCCATGTATTTGCCTGGGTTCAAGTGGATCTAGCATATCCCCATTTTCCGCCTAAAAACGCGCCCTGAATCTCGCATCTCGCATTGACCCCGACCCACCGAACGACCGATACTTTACGGACGTCTGGAGCCCCTGGAACGACCGGACGTCCGACCTTTTCCGGACATCCAGAACCCCTAACCCGAGCCAAATTTATGGATTTCTGACCCGACCGGACATCCGTCCTTTTACGGACGTCCGTAACCTGTAAAAATTGACTTTGCTGAAATTTTGTTTTGGGCATAACTAGTTCATTCGAACTTCGATTTTGACATTCTTTAGCTTGTTTTGAAGCTCTTGAAATCTCCTTCCTACAAAAATACCAAAAACATATTTTGACTCCATCAAATTTTGTGAATTTTGGCATCTTTGCCTAGGGCTTCCACCACATCATCCCCTACACCACCACTGACTTCCGCATCCTAACCAATTTTGTTCCCCATCGCATTAGTGGTTGCTTGAGGAGTGATTTGAGTCTCCTAAGGTGTCTAGGCTACTTAGGGACAGTTGCTTCTTCATCAACCACCACCACTTCCGCATAGGCTTACTAACCATACACTTCTTCCACACCGACTTAACCCAATTTTGTTTGTGTTGTGAGTTGTGTCTCCTAAGGTGTTTCGGCTACTTAGGGACCATGCTTCCAACTACGACACCGTGTATAGTCCACCACCTTACACTCCATTTCCGCATTGCGTACTCCACAACCCATCATTGCATTTCCGCAATCCCTTTGAGCATCCACAACCACCACCGCATTCCCGCTACCACCATTTGACATTTGACATTTGAGATTTTGAGTTCGCGGTTTTTCCGTTTCCTAAGGTGTTTCGGCTACTTAGGGACGAGTCTCCATCATCTTGGTATCGACATCAAGAGCACCACCACTCATCATTTCCAAGAACGGTAACCTCCACATCATCTTGGTATCGTGGTATCCCTCCATTGTATATTCCCTTGCCATTGCATTGATAACCCCTAGCCCATTTTGCATCACTTGCTTATCGAGACTAGCCATTTGAGTATTGCCGGCAATGTTACTTGTGCACATTAGTGGTCATTGGTGTACACCTTCCATTGCATACATACCATACCATATCGGTATCATCTTGGTGTCATATCATCTCGTGTGCCTCAAGTTTGTTCCCACATATACCCAATCGCTATCTTGATTTGTGCATTCCGCATTGTGGCCATATAAAAAAAGAAAAAAAAAGAATAAGATTTTAAGCAAAAGAGAAAGATCAAAGAAGCTTGTAAGCAAGAGCCATAGCATCATACCACATTGCATATAATATTGTCATATCCGATCATCTTGGATCATACCACCGGAACAACATACATAGCATACTTGGGATAGAAAGTTGATACATTTTGCATCTCATAGGTTGTGCACAAGTGTCGTATCCGCCTATAGAGCAAACGTGCTAGCGTCTCTCTTGAGTTGTGCAACACGAGCGTTTTCCGTGGATTCCACATTTTGTGCTCATTCCTTGGTTGCACGACCCCATTTATCTATCTGTGTGTGTGTTTTCGTGTACCACATATTGCTATTGGTATACTTGTTTCACTTGCGAATTTGTGAATCTCTTTCAAATTTATTGACTCTTGCTAACATTTGCATTAAATGCTTTGTGCCACTATCCTCACCGAGCTCCACCATAAGCCTTATTTGTGTAGGTGTGAGAAACCGATAAGAATTGGTACCAATTGTGCTATTCCCTTGTTACGTCATTGAGCGATCATTGATCCATCTTCAACATCGGTTAAGGTACATTTGGTATAGTTCTTATCCTTCCTCCACTCATATTTGCTCAAGTCTTGTGATGGATAGGCAAGGCATTTCATCTTCGGTCTACAACAACAACGACGAGTTCGATGCCACGAACAACTCCACCGACGCCAAGATGCAAGCTCAGATGGAGGAGATCAAAGCCCTCATCAAGTCCTACAAGCGGTCTTCCTCATCTTCGAGAAGACGCTCAAGAGCACATGCCTCCGAGCTACCATCTCTGGCAAAATCACATCGGCATCGACACCATCACCAACAAGGATGTGAAGGTCAAGAGCTCAACGCCAACAACCGCTCAACGACTTCACCATCTCCCTTGGCATCTTTGCCAAGCGACTTCAAGGCATCTCAGCCTACGGACATACGGCATCTTCGCCCACAAGCACCTCAAGAGAAGGTCCCCAAGCTCAAGTCCATGACTTCCATGAGCTACTACAACCTCGACATCGACCACGCGATTCCTTTCTATGGGACTCACGAACCCGAGGAGTATCTCGAGTGGGAGCGTTTGATGGATGACTACCTCAAGCTACATCAAGTTCCTCCCAAAGATCAAGTGAAGTGCGCCACAAGGAACTTCCACGACTACGCGTCCACATGGTGGCTTCACACACCTTCGGAGACCTACAACATGAGTTGGCCCAACATGAAGAGAGCTTTGCGGCGTGAGTTCGTGCCTCCAACCTACATGGAACAACTTCTACGCCAATTGGAGAACACCACCCAAGGATCCAAGTCCATCGACGAGTACTTCAAGGAGATGAAGAAAGCCTTGCGACGGGCCGGCGTGGACGACCCCATCTCGATGAAGTTCCACTTCATGATGGGATTGCACAACGACATCTCCAAGACGATCTTCCTTGAGAACTACAAGTCCCTCGATGACAACTACATTGGTGCTCTCAAGGTGGAAGAAGAACTCATGAAGGCCACGACTTCTCCACCCCAAGCACACTTCACGGCAACCAAGCTCTACGACAACGAGCATGAGGATAGTACCACCAAGATGTCCAAGCCCGACAAGCTCCAAGACGATGCTCCCAAGTTCGACTTCACCGCCATCCCTCTTTGTGGCATTGATGATGCTGAGTCTACTTCGACTCTTTTTCAAGATGGTGCGGCGACGACTATGACTACGGAGACCATCAAGGACCAAGCTTTGGAGGCGAGCGACATGGTAACGAGAAAGCATGATGCTTCCATCTTAGGAGGCGAGAATGATGATGTGCCATCTTAGGCCTTCATCCACAGCGACGGTGACGAGATGATCTAGCATGGGATTTTCCCTTCGGTCATGGAGGAGAGTGATGATGTGCCATGTTTGGACTTCATCCATGGCAACAGCGATGAGATGGTTGAGTATTTCACCTCGACCACGGCAACGTATGATGACTTGAGTGACTTTTGCCACCATATTGAGAGTGAGAGTGACTTCACCACTAGCCCCATATATGATGTGTTTCCACAATTCCCATGTGAGGAGATCCACAACCCCCACCACTTGAGTGAGATGAGTGACTCCACCATATGTGAGTTTGAGTGCACCTATTTTGAGGGAGGGAGTGAACCACCACATAGAGAGAGTGAGATAGTTGATAGGTCATGCGAGGCCGCTGTCGGTGTCAAAACCGGCGGATCTCGGGTAGGGGGTCCCGAACTGTGCGTTTAGGATCAATGGTAACATGAGACGAGGGACACGATGTTTACCCAGGTTCGGGCCCTCTCTATGGAGGTAATACCCTACTTCCTGCTTGATTGATCTTGATGAATATGAGTATTACAAGAGTTGATCTACCACGAGATCGTAATGGCTAAACCCTAGAAGTCTAGCCTATGAATATGGTAATGAGTATGTGTGGTGTCCTTTCCGGACTATCCCCTTCGATTTATATAGACACTGAGGGGATCTAGGGTTTACATGGAGTCGGTTGCATAAGAAGCAATCTTCGGTCGCCAAGCTTGCCTTCCACGCCAAGTAGAGTCCAATCCGGACATGGTGCAGTCTTCGGCCTTCATGTCTTCACACCCCATCAGTCCGGCCCATAGATAACCGGCCTTAGTCTAGGACTAGGACTCCCTCACGCCCGAGGACCCCTTAGTCTAGGACTCCCTCAGTAGCCCCTGAACCTGGCTTTCAATGACGAGGAGCCCGACGCGCTGATTGTCTTCGGCATTGTAAGGCGGGTTCCCCTTCTCCGAACTACAAGATAGTCTTCGGATGCAATGATAATATCCTGACCTGTTACGCACACCATACACAACCGCAGAGAGAATATAATATTTGCACGAATCTAATCTGTTGACAGCTTTTTTCCAACACGACATCACGTCTGTCCGGTTATAATTTCGAACCGTTTTTCTTCTGCCATTCCACGCATCAAGACACAGTTGCTATTGACACGTCTTGTCAAAACAGAGATCGTGCCCCCCTTATTGCGGGATTCTCGTCAATGCGGGCATGGGTAACTCAACCGTTCCGTTTATACAGCCCTAGGGAACAGGCAAATCCTAAGGCAAGTGAGGAGGCATTTAATCTTTGCTGCCTTTATAAGGGGTAAGGATTCCCTCTTCTTCTCCTCATGCTCTCTCTGTCTCCGCCTTTCCGATCTCAAGCTCCAGCGCCCAAGTTCTCATCTCCTTTCCACTCAAGCAACCATGTCCGAATCTGGTGGTCAGGGCAAGTGGATGGTCTCCTCTGTCAAGGAGGACATTACTAAGCTTCGGGCGGCCGGATATTTGGCGACGGAGATCGCCAATCGTCTGCCAGCTGAGGGACAAGTCGTCCCCACGCCAGAGCCCACAGATAGGGTAGTATTCATCCCCCATTTCTTCCGCGGGCTAGGGTTTGCACTCCACCCTTTCGTCCGCGGGCTGATGTACTACTACGGGATAGATTTACATGATCTGTTCCTGAATCCCTTCCTCAACATCTCGGCGTTTATCGTCGTGTGCGAGCCTTCCTCCGCATCCATCCCCACTTCAGGTTGTGGCCCAAAGTCTTCAACGTGAAGCCGAAGGTGGTGGATGGCCAGCACGCGGAGTGCGGAGGGGCCATGGTGAGAAAGCTATCCAATGTCTCCTGGCCCAAAGGCACCTCTGTGGAGACAGTAAAGGAATGGCAAAAGCTGTGGTTCTACATTACAGAACCTCACGGCACCACCTGGTCCTCAGCTACCGAATTCCACTCTAGTGCTCCCATGCGACTCACCTCCTGTGTCGAGAAGAGTCCGGACTGGTGTTCACCTGATGAGCTAATAGCGCTGCAGACGCGCATTCAAAGCATGGTGACCAAGGATGTAAAGCTCGTCGACATTATCCAGGTGATGCTAATCCGCCGGATTCTTCCGTGCCAGCGTCGAAGCCGCCCTTTATGGGAGTTTAATACGAAGAAGCACCCCACCCTGAAAAGGCTCTTCGACACTTCTCATGAAGGGCCCTGGAAGTTGCTATTTAAGGGCAACAAGAAGCCACCGGCCACGGACTCAGACCGTGGTCACAGTTGTAACCGCTCCGCCAACAAGGTATGTTGCTTTTGACGTATCCCCAATTTAAATGATTCTAGGATGATGTCTGAGATCTTAGTATTGCTCTCTCAGGACTGGGTGGAGAGGGCGAAGCGGATCCAGTGTCCGGCTCCGTTGCCCGAAGAACCAGTCATCCCACGCTTGGCGAAGATGTTGGTACCGGCGCCATATACAGCGCCAGAGAAGAAGGCCAATAAGAAAGCCAAGGGGGACAAGAGTGGCTCCCGTCGCAAGGGCACTTCGGACGCGACGTCCGAAGACGATGAGGCCCATTGCTCTGTCCCTGAGGTCAACGACGAGGAAGAGGAGGAGGAGGAGGAGGAGGAGGAAAACAACCCTCCTCCCGAGGAGAAGAAGAAGAAGAGGGTGGCCTCGGCACATCTGGAGGCGAAAGCGCCCAAAAAGGGGAAGGGCACCCTAGCGGTCGACACTGCGTGGGACGTCGACAGTAGCCCAGAACGTTGCCCCCATACTAGGCCCCGGGCCGCATCGTAAGTGGCATGGCTTATTTATGCGCACATCCAACCCTTTTTATTATTCTAACATGGTTAATCCACACCATTGCAGTCCGGCCCGTGACCTTATCCAGCTATCCTCATCTGGAGGTTCGTTGGCTCCGTCGGAGATGGCGAGCATGTCACCACCGCCTACTTACTCCCCCCGGGGCCAGGGACGACATCGAAGTGTTATCCCGGAGGACCACTCCGAAGGGAGGAGCCCAGGACGTTGTTCGGGAGGTGCCACAAGGTGGGACCTCCACTGCCGGACACATGGGGGAGTCAATCCCCATGGAGACTGGCAAAGAGGGCCGTATCCAGTTCGGCCCTCAGGCGAATACGATTTCGGAGACCAATATGGCTCCAGAGTCAGGCTAGCAGCCCCCTTTGAAGGAGGGGGTCCGTCGCCTCCACCGGTGGCTCCTGTCCATCCCTGAGCGCCAGATGACCTGATGGGGGCGCTACGAAGCGCCTCCGTCATGGACGAGCACCGCATCCTTATGGGTGTGGTGATCGAGAAGGTTCAGTCCGCCAAGAGTGGACTGAATGAAGCCTGCAGCAGCCTATTAACAGGTTTCGAGGTAAGAAAGAGAAAAACCCCGTATAGTCTGTAGCCCTTGAGACGATGTCCGGTGTTCGACAAGGAGAACCGGACAGGGGATCAATCCTTGATTATAAGAGGCTGACTAAATATGTATCGATAAGCAGGCATCCCTGTTGGCCACGACCTCACATGCTACCGAGGTCTCCGAGATGAAGCGCAGGCTGGAGCGGACCGAGAACGAGCTCGGCGAGGTTAAGGTTCGTCTCCAGGAGAAGCAAGGTGAGGAACGACTTGCTGTATGTTTGGGAAAGGATAAGTGTTGTATATTGATAGCGGCATTGTGATATGTGCAGAAGCCGCGACCGAGATCGAGGTCCTGAGGAAGGCCCTGGGAGAGGCCGAGGAGCGGGCTGTCCAGCAGCAGGCCCCTCGTAAGAAGCTAAAGGCTCGGGTCAAAGAAGTCCACCAGGAGCTCCAGGACGCGGTGAAAAATGCAAGGCCTTGGAGCATGATGCGTCGGTTCTAGGGACCGAACTCGCCAAGGCCCGTCAGAGCATGGAGACCGTACGGAAGGAGGCCCAGGCCACCCTCCAGGAGATCCAGGAGGCCAAGAAGATCATAGCGGGTAAGGCATTTAAGATGCAAAGCAAGTATGCGGAGAAGCAGTACCTTTTACTAACCTGAGTTCGGATTTGCCACGCATTGTATCGGGCGCCATGGAGTTTTATCGAGCCGAAGGAGGGGGTTCTTCAGAGAGGCTCTTCTGGTCGCAGTATGCGGCACCAGAGCATCCCGTGTCCTTCGCCGATCAGCTGAAACAGCTGGTGGAGCTCCATAGGGTGGCCGAACTAGCCATTAAGTATTTGATAATCCGGCTGTGGCCAGCCGAAGCTATGCCTAGCAGCTACTTCGGACTCGTGAGGCGGATGGTGAATGCCTGTCCTCGGCTGGACGTTATCAAGCGCTCCGTCTGTATTGAAGGTGCTCGTATGGCCTTAGCTCGCTGCAAGATATGGTGGGCGAACATGAACGCTGTTGAAGTCGCCAGCGGGCCGCCGGAGGGCAAGGAGCACCGCACACCCGAGCGATATTTCGAGGATGTCGTAGAAGGGTCTCGACTTGTAGCGGCACAATGTTCGTGGGACATTGTATTTGAATAAATGTATTCATGTTGCCTTTGTCTTGTATCATGGGAACAAAGCCAGTTTTCATAAAGTAATTTTATTATGCTTTGAATTTTTCCTCTTGTACGGCCGTGTTGTGTGTAATCTGAGGGTTGGCCAGTCGTCGGCTTCTGCCATCACGTAGATATTATGGAGGTGTTCGGGATGGAATCTAAACAATCTTGATCCAATTACATGGTCCTTGAAGGAGTTGTTTAGCGCAACGAACAAGGCAATCAGACTTTATGGCTTTAACGCCCTTAGTTAGCCATATGAGTTTTATAATAAAGCATGGGTAACACGGAGTACTGTCAGCATATGATCGGGAAGTGCCGATCTCTCGCGTAACACGGAAAAAATCTCCAATGATTTGTAACCCTCGAGTAGCTGACCGGCTCTCGCCACATCATGACAGTCAGTTTTCGGCTTTCTCTACTGAGGTGCTCGTCCGGTCAAAGCCAAGGCACAATCGCAGTAGTTCTCCCTTTACTACCCTAGCCGATGGAGTGGAACGTAGGTATCAAGCACAAGAGCCAGGCAACCCAACTATTGAGCAAATACATGATTCGGTGCCAATGCATATAATGCTAAACTCGGGGTGCCGAACTTATCTAAGAAGTGTTCGGACTGTGTTGCCGTATTGTGGGGCGACAGGTAGCCCCTGGCAAATATTAAACATAAAAGAGTGTCGATGCAGCAAATAAGCAGATCGAAATAAAAACGAAGTAAGAAACGAAAACCACAGGAACTGGGCCACGAACCATTTTTATTGTAACTGGATGAATACGTCAAGGCGTATCTTGTACAGATGGTATGAGAAGTGTCCGGCCATTTAACATGCCGGAATCAATAGGGCGCAACGTGCGGGTCCTGAAAAATAAATATGAGTACCGTCAAGAAGAACGTATAAAGGTTACCCTACACACATGTGTTGCTTGCCTCCGTTGTATTTCAGTCCTACTAAAGGTCTTGACATCAGGCTTGCGGAAAAAGATGCCTGAAACAAGAAAAAGAAGTAAAAGTATGTGTGTCCGGGATCGGTCTAGCCGAATAGTAGACCCCGGCTTATCTCGTGCCTCCGTCGATGTCCATGGAATTTTGCGTGCGTAATTGTGTACGCGTGGTACGAATGCCACTACCTCATTGGGGCTGCGACGGAGGCCAAATTGCTAGTCGAGCTCTTGATGAGACGCACTGTCTTGTTGCAGTGTAGCCCGGACCCGCTTGATGGTGTCCAGGGGCTTGGTAGCTGGATTATAATGCTGCTTGAGAAGGCCGCTCTGTACTTCTGCTGCTAGGGCGGTGGTTTGCACCTCTGTTCGGAGGGAGCCCGTATTGCCATTGACTGTTATGACGCCATGTGGACCGGGCATCTTGAGCTTGAGATAAGCATAGTGTGGCACTGCGTTAAATCTAGCAAACGTGGTTCGTCCGAGCAGTGCGTGGTAGCCGCTGCGGAAGGGGACGATATCGAAGATTAACTCTTCGCTTCGGAAGTTGTCCGGAGAACCGAAGACCACCTCCAGCGTGATTGAGCCCGTACATCGGGCCTCTACACCTGGTATGACTCCTTTAAAGGTAGTCTTTGTTGTCTGATTCGTGAGGGATTAATGCACATCTTTCCTACTGTATCCTGGTACAGCAGGTTGAGGATGCTTCGACCATCCATTAGGACTCGTGTTAGGTGGAATCCGTCGATAATTGGGTCAAGGACCAGTGCGGCTGAACCGTCGTGGCGGATACTAGTCAGATGAGCTTGTCGATCGAAGGTGATCGGAAATGACGACCATGGATTGAATTTTGGGGCGACTGGCTCTACCGCGTAGACATCCCTGAGTGCTCGTTTGCGCTCCTTTCTGGGGATGTGCGTGGCGTATATCATGTTCACCGCTTTGACTTGGGGGGGGGATTTCTTCTGCCCTCCGGTGTTTGATAACCCACAAGTATAGGGGATCGCAACAGCTTTCGAGGGTAGAGTATTCAACCCAAATTTATTGATTCGACACATGGGGAGCCAAAGAATATTCTCAAGTATTAGCAGATGAGTTGTCAATTCAACCACACCTGGAAACTTAGTATCTGCAGCAAAGTGTTTAGTAGCAAAGAATATGATAGTAGTGGTAGCGGCAACAAAAGTAAAGACATCAAAAGTAATGTTTTTGGTATTTTGTAGTGATTGTAACAGTAGCAGCGGAAAAGTAAATAAGCGTAAACCAGTATATGGAAAACTCGTAGGCACCGGATCAGTGATGGATAATTATGTCGGATGCGGTTCATCATGTAACAGTCATAACATAGGGTGACACAGAACTAGCTCCAGTTCGTCAATGTAATGTAGGCATGTATTCCGTATATAGTCATACGTGCTTATGGAAAAGAACTTGCATGACATCTTTTGTCCTACCCTCCCGTGGCAGCGGGGTCCTATTGGAAACTAAGGGATATTAAGGCCTCCTTTTAATAGAGAACCGGAACAAAGCATTAGCACATAGTGAATACATGAACTCCTCAAATTACGGTCATCACCGGTAAGTATCCCGATTATTGTCACTTCGGGGTTAACGGATCATAACACATAATAGTTGACTATAGACTTGCAAGATAGGATCTAGAACTCACATATATTCATGAAAACATAATAGGTTCAGATCTGAAATCATGGCACTCGGGCCCTAGTGACAAGCATTAAGCATAGCAAAGTCATAGCAACATCAATCTCAGAACATAGTGGATACTAGGGATCAAACCCTAACAAAACTAACTCGGTTACATGATAAATATCATCCAACCCATCACCGTCCAGCAAGCCTACGATGGAACTACTCACGCACGGCAGTGAGCATCATGAAATTGGTGATGGAAGATGGTTGATGATGACGACGGCGGCGAATCCCCCTCTCCGGAGCCCCGAACGGACTCCAGATCAGCCCTCCCGAGAGTTTTTAGGGCTTGGCAGCGGCTCCGTATCATAAAACACGATGATTTCTTCCCTCCTATTTTTTTCTCTCCGAAAGCAAATATATAGAGTTGGAGTTGGCATCGGAGGGTCTCCAGGAGGCCCACGAGGTAGGGGGCGCGCCCTAGGGGGGGGGCGCACCCCACACTCGTGGAAAGGGTGTAGGCCCCCTGGTCTTCATATTTGGCGAGGATTTTTTATTATTTTTTCTGAGACCTCCCGTGGAGTTTCAGGTCATTCCGAGAATATTTGTTTTCTGCACATAAAACAACATCATGGTAATTCTGCTGAAAACAATGTCAGTCCGGGTTAGTTCCATTCAAATCATACAAATTAGTGTCCAAAACAAGGGCAAACGTGTTTGGAAAAGTAGATACGACGGAGACGTATCAACTCCCCCAAGCTTAAACCCTTGCTTGTCCTCAAGCAATTCAGTTGACAAACTGAAAGAAAGAAAGAAAGAAAGACTTTTACAAACTCTGTTTGCTCTTGTTGTTGTAACTATGTCCAGCCAGCATTCAAGTTTTCAACATAAATCATAACTAACCACATTTGCAATAATTCTCAGGTCTCATAATTACTCATATCAAATAGCATAGTCAACTAGCAAGTCATAACAATAAATCTCGGATGACAACATTTTCTCAAAACAATCATAATATGATATAACAAGATGGTATCTCGCTAGCCCTTTCTGAGACCGCAAAACATAAATGCAGAGCACCTTTAAAGATCAAGGACTGACTAGACATTGTAATTCATGGTAAAAGAGATCCAATCATAGTCACACCCAACGTAAATTAATAGTGATGAATGCAAATGACAGTTGTGCTCTCCAGCTAGTGCTTTTTAATAAGAGGGTGATGACTCAACATAAAAGTAAATGGATAGGCCCTTCGCAGAGGGAAGCAGGGATTTGTAGAGGTGCCAGAGCTCGGTTTTGCAATAGAGATAAATTGTATTTTGAGCGGTATACTTTCATTGTCAACGTAACAACTAAGAGATGGCGATATTTTCCATACTAAACACATTATAGGCGGTTCCCAAACAGAATGGTAAAGTTTATACTCCCCCTCCACCAACAAACATCAATCCATGGCTTGCTCAAAACAACGAGTGCCTCCAACATACATCAGGTCCCAGGGGGAGTTTTGTTTGCAATTAATTTTGATTTAGTTTGCATAAAGCATGGGACTGGGCATCCCGGTGACCAGCCATTTTCTCGTGAGTGAGGAGCAGAGTCCACTCCTCTTGAGAATAACCCGCCTAACACGAAAGATAAGGACAACCTTTGTTGATACATGAGCTATTCAAGCATACAAAACCGAATGATTATTTGAAGGTTTAGAGTTTGGCACATACAAATTTACTTGGAACGGCAGGTAGATACCGCATATAGGAAGGTATAGTGGACTCATCTGGAATAACTTTGGGGTTTAAGGGATTGGATGCACAAGCAGTATTCCCGCTTAGTACAGGTGAAGGCTAGCAAAAGACTGGGAAGCGACCAACTAGAGAGCGACAACAGCCATGTACATGCGTTAAAATTAATAAACATTGGATGCAAGCATGAGTAGGATATAATCCACCATGAACATAAATATCATGAAGGCTATGTTGATTTTTTTCAACTACATGCGTGAACATGTGCCAAGTCAAGTCACTTAAATCACTCAAAGGAGGAT
This sequence comes from Triticum dicoccoides, assembly GCF_002162155.2. Classification (NCBI taxonomy): domain Eukaryota; kingdom Viridiplantae; phylum Streptophyta; class Magnoliopsida; order Poales; family Poaceae; genus Triticum; species Triticum dicoccoides. Next base: position 333,445,896 of record NC_041384.1, on the reverse strand, counting down.
ACCACCCCATGATACCACATCATAACCATCTTAATAGCATGTTGGCATACAAGGTAAATCATTATAGCTCATAGGTAATCAAGCATGGCACAAGCAACTACGATCTCTAATTGTCATTGCAAACATGTTTATTCATAATAAGCTGAATCAAGAACGCGGGACTCATCATATTTACAAAAACAATAGAGGTCGAGTTCATACCAGCTTTTCTCCTCTCAGTCAATCCATCATATGTCATCATAATTTCCTTTCACTTGCACGACCGAATGGTGTGAATAATAATAAGAGTGCACGTGCATTGGACTAAGCTGGAATCTGCGAGCATTCAATAAACAGGAGAAGACAAGGCAATATGGGCTCTTTGGTTAATTCAACCATAATGCATATAAGAGCCATTTAAACAATTTAATTATGGTCTTCTCCTACTGACCCCCAAATGAAAGAAAAGAAATAAAACTATTTACACGGGAAAGCTCCCAACAAGCAAAAGAAGAACAGGAAATATTTTTGGGTTTTCTTTTTAATTACTACTACAAGCATGGAAAGTAAATTGATTAAAAGCTATAACTAATTTTTTTGGTTTTTCTTAAGGTTTATTGAACACACAAGAAGAAAGCATAAAAAAGAAAATAAACTAGCAAGGATAATACAATGAAAAAGTATGAGCACCGACATCTAGCAATGAGTGTGTGTGAGCATAAATGTAATGTCGGTGAGAAATACGTACTCCCCCAAGCTTAGGCTTTTGGCCTAAGTTGGTCTATGGCCACGGCTGGCCTGGCGGATATCCATAATAATAGTTGTTGGGGTCGTACTGTGGTAAGGAGGAATAGTTCGGATCATACCGATGTGCAGCGGTTATCGCCTGCCGAGCTGCAACGTGGAGTCGAGCTGCCTCCGCTCTCCTCTCGTACTCTTCTGCCTCCTCTCTGGTAATAACATATCTTCCTTTTGCCTGTGAATCAAAGAAGGCAGGAGTAGGGAGAGTAATACGGAAAACACGTCGTTTATCAAAAATTATGCGCTATAAGAGAGGTGATTCAGACCTCTCGACAAACTGGTGTGAAGCCATAGAGTCATAATCTAAATATGCAGGGGGCAACTCCATATCACCCTCACGAATGTCTATCTCAAGAAAATAAGCTAAGCGGGTTGCATAAATTCCTCCAAAGAAATCTCCATTATGTCTATTATGATGCAACCTACGAGCTACAATGGCTCCCATATGATAAGATTGGTCTCCTAACACAGCACTCCTAAGAATGCTAAGATCAGGGACACACATGTGACATGCTTCATCCTTAGCATTTATGCATCTATCGATGAAGAGAGCAAAATAATGTATAGCAGGAAAGTGAATGCTCCCTATGGTAGCCTGCGTTATATCTCTAGATTCCCCCACAGTTATACTAGCAAGAAAGTTTCTAAATTCAGATTTAGGGGGATCCCTAACACTACCCCATGATGGAAGTTCGCAAGCAGAAGTGAAATCCTCTAAGTCCATGGTATAAGATTTGTCATAAAGATCAAACATGACTGAAGGAGAATTACGCGAAGATGAATACTCAAACCTCCTCACAAATGAACTTGTGAGATCATGATACTAGGGGCATTTGTTAGCCTCAAAATCCTCAAGACCGGCATTGCGCAAATATGATTTGAATTCTTCTTTAGTTCCCGCACGGTCCGTAAAAATTTTCGACGGCCATTCACAAGGCCGTACTGGAGCGTCTCTTGGTGGATCCTCGTCAGCATCGCGCATAGCAATCCTGGGTCCTTGCTTCTTAGAGGAACCACCTTGGAACATCTTCCTAAACATACTGTTTATCTCTGAAAAATTCTGAAATTTTTAGTAACTTCAAAATAAAAGTAAACCAAACTCAATAAAACTGATAGTAACTACTCCTACAAGTGCCTAGAGCCTATATAAGCATTAGAACTACTTGGAACCATATAAATTTGACATGCAAGCTCAAGAACATGGTCACCTATGCAGCACAAATTTGCAATGAATAAAGCACTAGAACAAAAACTAATTGGACCAGTGGAGGAGTCACATACCAAGGAACAATCTCCCCAAGCAGTTTTGCGAGAGGTGCTTTGAGCAAGGAGATCAAAAATCACAGCAAAAGTGGCTGGAACTCGTGCTTGAGTTGGTTTTTCAGGTCTGTGTGAGACAAAGGAATAAGATGGGTGCTGGAATAAGTGGAGGAGGGCCACTGTGGGCCCACGAGGCAGGGGGCGCACCCTATAGGGGGGGGGGCGCCCACCACCATCGTGGCCAGGTGGTAGCTCCTCCCGCGGTAATTTTTGCACAGTAAATCCTCAAATATTCCCGAAAAAATCATATTAAATTGGCATGTCATTCTGAGGACTTTTATTTTTGGGTTATTTTTATATTGCACGGATAATCAGATAATAGACAGAAAAATACTATTTTTTACTTTATTTAATATAAATAACAGAAAATATAAAGTGGGTACAGAAGTTTGTGCTTCTAGTTTCATCCATCTCATGGTCATAAAAAAGAATCCAGTAACAAGGTTGATCAAGTCTTGTTAACAAACTCATTCCGATAATCATGGAACCAGAGAAATTTCGAATAACACTAAGTTACCTCAACGGGGATATGCACATCCCCTATAATAAGAATATCATATTTCTTCTTGACAGTAGGAATAGGAAATTCAAAACCTCCAATTATAATCGATGGAATTTTTCCATGGAGTTGATACTATGAACTTGAGGTTGTTTCCTTGGAAAGTGTACCGTATGCTCATTACCATTAACATGAAAAGTGACATTGCCTTTGTTGCAATCAATAACAGCCCCTGCAGTATTAAGAAAAGGTCTTCCAAGAATAATAGACATACTATCATCCTCGGGAATATCAAGAATAACAAAGTCCGTTAAAATAGAAACGTTTGCAACCACAATAGGAACATCCTCACAAATACCGACAGGTATAGCAGTTGATTTATCAGCCATTTGCAAAGATATTTCAGTAGGTGTCAACTTATTCAAGTGAAGTCTATGATATAAAGAGAGAGGCATAACACTAACACCGGCTCCAAGATCACATAAAGCAGTTTAAATATAATTTCTCTTAATGGAGCAAGGTATAGTAGGTACTCCGGGATCTCCAAGTTTCTTTGGTATTCCACCCTTAAAAGTATAATTAACAAGCATGGTGGAAATCTCAGCTTTCGGTATCTTCCTTTTATTAGTAATGATATCTTTCATATATTTAGCATAAGGGTTCGTTTTGAGCACATCAGTTAATCTCATACGCAAAAAGATAGGGCTAATCATTTCAGCAAAGCGCTCAAAATCCTCATCATCCTTTTTCTTGGATGGTTTCGGAAGAAAAGGCATGGGTTTCTGAACCCAAGGTTCCCTTTCTTTACCATGTTTCCTAGCAACAAAGTCTTTATTATCATAACGTTGATTCTTTGGTTGTGGGTTATCAAGATCTACAGCAGGTTCAATTTCTACATCATTGTCATTACTAGGTTGAGCATCATCATGAACATCAGCATTAATATTTTCACTAGGTTCATGTTCATTACCAGATTGTGTTTCAGCATCAGACATAGATATATCATTTGGATTATCAGGTGGTTCAGCAATAGGTTCGCTAGAAGTTTGCACAGTTCTATCATTTTTCTTTTTCTTCTTGTTAGAAGAACTAGGAGCATCAATATTATTTCTCTGAGAATCTTGCTCGATTCTCTTAGGGTGGCCTTCAGGATACAAAGGTTCCTGAGTCATTCTACCAGTTCTAGTAGCCACTCTAACAGCATAATCATTTTTCTTACTATTCATTTCATCAAGCACTTCTTTTTGAGCTTTAAGTACTTGTTCTACTTGAGTGGTAACCATAGAAGCATGTTTTCTAATAAGTTTAAGTTCTCCTTTAATATCAGCCATATAATCACCCAAGCGTCTAATCATATAAGCATTTTCTTTTAATTGTCTTCCAAAATAAGCATTGAAGTCGTCTTGTTTATACATAAAGTTATCAAACTCATCCAAGCACTGACTAGCAATTTTAGTAGGAGGAACTTCAGCTTTATCATATCTATAGAGAGAATTTACCTTTATTACATGTGTCGGGATATCGGGGTCAGGAGGTTCTTCAACGAATAAATAATTGAGATCATAAGTTTCTTCAACAGGCGGTGAATTAAGACCATGTATTTCTTCAATAGGAGGTAAATTCTTAACATCTTCAGCTTTAATACCTTTTTCTTTCATAGATTTCTTTGCCTCTTGCATATCTCCGAGACTGAGAAATAGAACACCTCTCTTCTTCGGAGTTGGTTTAGGAATAAGCTCAGTAATTGGAGCAGGAGCTGGTTCAGGAGCTGGCTCAAGAGGTGCCCAATTATTTTCATTTGTCAACATATTATTCAATAGAATTTCAGCTTCATTCGGTGTTCTTTCCCTGAAAAGAGAACCAGCACAACTATCCAGGTAATCTCTGGAAGCATCAGTTAGTCCATTATAAAAGATATCAAGTATTTCGGGTTTCTTAAGAGGATGATCAGGCAAAGCATTAAGTAACTTGAGAAGCCTCCCCAAGCCTGTGGGAGATTCTCTTCTTTAATTTGCACAAAGTTGTATATTTCCCTCAAAGCAGCTTCTTTCTTATGAGCAGGGAAATATTTAGTAGAGAAGTAATAAATCATATCCTGGGGACTACGCACACAACCAGGATCAAGAGAAATAAACCATATCTTAGCATCACCCTTTAATGAGAACGGAAATATTTTGAGTAAATAGAGGTAACGTGATCTCTCATCATTAGTGAACAAGGCAGCTATATCATTTAACTTAGTAAGATGTGCCACAACAGTTTCAGATTCATAGCCATAAAATGGATCAGATTCAACCAAAGTAATTATATCAGGATCAACAGAGAATTCATAATCTTTATCAAGAACACATATAGGTGAAGTAGCAAAAGCAGGATCGTTCTCATTCTATCTCTAAGTGATTCCTTGTTCCATTTAATTAATAACCTCTTAAGCTCATATCTATCCTTGCAAGTGAAAATAGCGGCAGAAGATTCCTTATCAAAAAGATAACCTTTAGGAATAACAGGCATGTTTTCATCATCACTATCATCATCGTATTCAGATTCAATAATTTCTTTTTCTCTAGCCCTAGCAATTTGTTCATCAAGAAATTCACTAAGGGGCACAGTAGTATCAGACATATAAGCATTTTCATCATAAGTATCATGCATAGCAGAAGTGGCATCATCAATAACATGCGACATATTAGAAAGAATAGCAGAAGCAGGTGTAGGTGTCGCTAGCTTACTCATAACAGAAGGTGAATCAAGTGCAGAGGTAGATGGCAGTTCCTTACCTCCCCTCGTAGTTGAGGGATAGATTTTGGTTTTTGGATCTCTCAAGTTCTTCATAATAATAAGCAGATATAAATCCCAAGTGACTCAAAGAATAGAGCTATGCTCCCTGGCAACGACGCCAGAAAAAGGTCTTGATAACCCACAAGTATAGGGGATCGCAACAGCTTTCGAGGGTAGAGTATTCAACCCAAATTTATTGATTCGACACAAGGGGAGCCAAAGAATATTCTCAAGTATTAGCAGCTGAGTTGTCAATTCAACCACACCTGGAAACTTAGTATCTGCAGCAAAGTGTTTAGTAGCAAAATAATATGATAGTAGTGGTAGCAGCAACAAAAGTAATGTTTTTGGTATTTTGTAGTGATTGTAACAGTAGCAGTGGAAAAGTAAATAAGCGTAAACCAGTATATGGAAAACTCGTAGGCACCGGATCAGTGATGGATAATTATGTCAGATGCGGTTCATCATGTAACAGTCATAACATAGGGTGACACAGAACTAGCTCTAGTTAGTCAATGTAATGTAGCCATGTATTCCGTATATAGTCATACGTGCTTATGGAAAATGTCGGCGTTCTGGGAACGGGGGTCCCCAGACTTGCCTGCCTACGGCCTGCGGCGTGGCTCAAAGGGGGCCCAGCACGGCCCGTCTTCGTCAACACAGACCCAAGACCCTCGCGAGGGGCCAAGCCTCGCGGGGCGGACGACACGGAGCTTCCTCAGGCACGTGCTCATCAAGTTGCCACGCGAGGAGGCGGAGAGATCAAGGCGGGGTACCTCACGAGGTGCCCGTGACGCAAGCCATGACGACCAAGGGTGCCAGGCGGGCGCCAGCCCGCGCAGTGTCCTCCTTTCCTCTTTGGTGCAAAGGGAGCAAGCGCAGGCGAGAGCATCAAGCAAAGGCATCCGTTTCGGTGCAACGAGACCAAGACCGGCCCAACGGCAGGAAGGAAGTCATTGTGGAGCCCAAGCTAGCGTCACCACCAGAGCCTTTGGCAGGCGAGGACCAACTTTAGTCAGGATAAGTGTACCAGATGTTCCCCTTCAAAATGGCCAGCGCCCTTCCCGCTCAATATTTGGGAAGAGGCCCAGGGCCTTTGCCTATAAATAGGACTAGCCACCCACAGGGTAGAGGGATGGAGGTCGGAGAGAGAATTGAGAAGAGAGAGACAGAGAGAAGGGTGACTGAACTCCTCCTAGCAGTTCATCCCCTCAGCCAAGAACAGACCCTCGCAAGGCTGTTCTTCCTTGTATTGCTCATCATCATCAGCCCAAGAGGCAATCCACCACACCACACACTGGAGTAGGGTATTACACCACAACGGTGGCCCGAACCAGTATAAACCCTGTGTCTCTTGCGCTGTTCTTTCCATAGCTTAGATCTTAGTGAGGCGGAGGGGTGCAGGTAGGTAGAAGGCGAAATCTCCGCGCGCACCCCAGTGTTCGAACCTCAAGGGTCTGCCGGAACTCAAAATCCGACATTTGGCGCGCCAGGTAGGGGTGCGCCGGAATCCACCTTCTACCGCTTCGTGTCCCGTCGCGTCGTCATCACCATGTCCGGTGACCAGGCGGGTAACCCAGATCCTTGGGCGGCATGGCCCGCCAGCACAGAGCCACTCGCCTCGGGCAACCCCATGCCCCAGGCAGCTCGTGGTCCACAGGGCGCTATGGGCCGCGGGCGACACGGACAGGCTTCGACAGCTCTCACACCGCGGCAGGCGCGGTCGACAGCAAGGGCCTCCAATCACGCCGCGACCACGACACCGTACACCCGCCGGGAGCAGGCGAACTTGAGGGCCGCGCTCACGGTGGCTCGAGAGCTGCTGCAGTGCAGGCTGCTGGAGGGCGGCCGCGACGTGCTGCTGGAGCGGGTGGCAGAGCTCCTGGGCTTCGCCACCTCGGGGGCTCACCCCTTCTGCACCCAGCTCCCATCTCAAGCCCAGGGCGGCCCGCGCAGGGGCTCCGCATGCGCCCGCGGGCTCCAAGGCTACTCCAACGCCAGCGAAGCTGTCGGCACCGGACCGACGGCGGCGCTGCCCCCGCTCCTGGTCCGCGAAGAAGAAGGACTCGACGCGACCCACGGCCCCAGTGGACAGCCGCGCTACCACCCCATGGTGGGCACATCAAGCAGAGCTGCATGGCACGCGGAGCACTACGGCGTGGCCTTTGGGATGACGACACTAGAAGAATACGTGCCCCACATGATGGACCAAGGGCACCCTCACGAGGGCGAACAAGGCTCGCTCCTCAGCCCAAGCTGGGGGGACGAGGCGCCAGAAGCTGAGCTCTTCCAGGAGCCACGGGACGGTCCCACCGGCCACGCTGGAGGCAGCGATTATCGGGTACCGCTAATTCCTCAGGAGCAGGCATACGCTAATCATGGATCGCAGGAGGTGCAGGTTGCCACAGCGAGCAGCTGCCCCGCTCCCACAGTCTCCTACCCCTCGGGAGGAGGGCGCAGGGGGCTGCAGGAGAGGGGCCGAGATCCGACGTCACCACCGCGGCGTTTGGAGCAAGGTGTTCTCAGGAGGTAGGCCCTCTACTGGGGAGGTGCCTCAGGGCTTGCCCCTGGCGGAGGACCCGTGGTCGTCGGGGGAACCGCTGGCGACCGCTCTACCCCATCGGCGGCGTCCTGGTTTCCGGTCGTCATTGATGGCACTAGAGTGTGTCGCAAGGCGGGGCCCTCGTCTGGCGATATGAAGCAAGGCCGGTACCTATGAAGAAGGCCCAGTGCCTGTGAAGCTCGCCGCCCTGTGACACTCTCACGTAATAATGAGTGGGGCTGTACACGCCCCGGAGTCTCAGGGGTGCCGGCCTCAGGCCCTGGGGCTCCCTCCCACGCCCAGTGGCAGCACTTAGCTCCGCGTTGGTGAGAAGACGTCCAAGACTAGATTAGATGCTGGACGCGGCCTTTTGTCTGCTTTCATTGCTTTTCCCTTTGGTTGTCACTTCCCCCCGCTGGATTTAAGTTGGATTCGAATTTGAGATTTGTGTGTGTTCGGGGAAGGGGTGCTTAGTCTCGTTCGAGCAATTTCTCGCGTTTTGATTACCACTTCGCCTCAGCTGCCTCCCCTCGTGATCCCCTCGCGAGCCGGGTCAGGCCCAGCTTGCGCGCAGCCCAGACTGCCGCCGCCGCATCCTCTCAGGAGGGTTTTTTACTGCAGATCCTACGGATTCGATCAGGGAACACTCGGGACACCACAGCCTCCCACAGGCTACCTCAGGGCCCGCACGGGACAAAGGTAAACTAGCCGACCAGCGCGTCGCTTAAGCCAACCACTTGGCACGGGCGCATGGGCAATGTAACATCTACTAATACGATGAACACAAGTTTTACATGAGGGGCTCCCCCTCCAAAATGCTCTCACAGCCATCAGGCCAAAACCTGAGTTCTATTCATGCAGGGTAAGGAAGCAGGAATGAAGCACAATCAGTCGGATAAATCCCCCAATGCGTCCTCAGGAGCACCACCCAAACCATTGCTGGCGTCGCTGGACTCGCCATCGTTGTCTGCGTCGCCGCCAACGGCGGTAGGGCCGTTCACCACACCGCCCTCGTCGGCAGCCATGATCACGCCGTCGTTGTCTGAAGCGAAGGCCCTGCCAAGAGCATCCACATTGTCTTCCACCCAGTGCGCCAGGTCATCTCAGACGGCCTGGGGGACTGGGGCGATGACGGCGTCGAAATCGAAGTGGGGATCCATGTTCCGGAGATGGCTGAAGACGCGAGAAAAGGCGCGCTCGAGCAGGGCGCGGCTCCTCTCCTCCACCAACCTGTCAGCCCTGACCGACCGCGCCTCCAGCTACGTCACCATGTCGGTGAAGAACTGAAGGTTGTCGGCGTAGTTGACTGCGTGCGGCTCGCCAACAGCCGCCTCGCAGATGTTGCCCAAGGCTGTGTTGGCTCTCTCCCGGAGCATGGTGAACATGGGGCCGTGCTCATGCTCCAGGATCCGCCGCTGACGTATCTTGTCCGCATTCTGGCGCGCGACGACCTCGGCCTCCTCCACCCGCTAGCGAAGAAGGAGCACCTCGGCCTGGGAGGTGGTTGACTCCCCTTGCGCTACCTCAAGGGCGGCCCGAAAAGCATCGGCCCGCCGCGTCGCTTCCTCCAGCTTGGCCCTCAACGCAGCAGTCCTACCTTCAGCCTCGGCCCAGATCAACCCCAGCCTCTCCTCGAACTCCTGCTCGAGGTTCAAGCACGCCATCGCCACCCGACGTCCGACCTCCTCCAGGACACGGGCTTCCCGTGCAGCGACATCATCCTCCGCCTGCGTCACCAAGCGCTCCCTCGTCTCCAGACGCTCGTACTCGCGGGTACGTTCGGCGGCTTCCAGCGTCAGCGCCTCCTCACGCTTCTGGAGCTCTGCTGGGTCGCCAGAGGTCACCTTCATCGACGCGAGGGCTGCCTCGCGCAGCTCCACTTGCTCCTACAATGAGTGGCACCAGGCTAGGAGCTCCCGAGCCCGCTCCTCCGCCGCCTCTCGCCGCCGGTCAGCTTCCCGGGCCTCCTCAGCGGCCCAAGATCGGGCCTCCCGAGAGGCCACCAGCGACGCCTTGGCCTCTGCATCGTCAAGATCGCGCTGACGGCACGCAAGGGCGATGGCGCCCTCCAGCTCGCGCCTCTCTGCAGCCAGGTGCAGGCCCTCGGCCTCAAGGCGCGCGTCTTCATTAGCAAGCTCCTCACCAAGCAGGCTCACCGCGTCAGCAGCCCTTCGAAGGAATCCTTGGCGAAGAGCGCGACGCTCCCGGGCGCGCTCGAGCACGTCTCCCACACCATCATCTGCCCCAAGCAAGCGTCAGGGGCCATGAATTAGCACTCCCCCTCCGGGCAGGGGGCTAGCACCCTCGCGACGGCCGGGCACGCCATGCCCGAAGCCCGGCCTGGAGCCAGCCCATCCCCAAATGAAGAGCGCAGGGAGCGCCTCAGCCAATCGCAGTCCACGACCAGGCGAGAAGCCCACAGCAGGCCGGTATGCCACGAGAAGGCCCGCAAAGGAGGATCGTGAGGTGCGCAGGGCCACGATGCGCCTCGGGACGGTTCGCCTCTCCGATCGCCCTCACCACAAGGGCTCTGCTGCTCGGAGCGCTTGAGGACGATGGAGGGGGCGAAGCCAAGGGGGATGGCACCTCAGCCGTCTCCGCGAGCTCGGCTAGAAGGGGCCTGCAGAGCAAGGATCAGTAAAAGCAACAGAAGGATCGGGAGCTGGGAAAGGAGAAGGCTTACTCATCAGTGGCGAAGTACTTCCTACGCTTCAGCAGGCGACAAGGGTAATCGTCGCCTAGGGCCTCCCTTCTCTTCTGGAGGGCCTCAAAGTCCACACAGAAGCGGCCCAAGAGTTGAGCGCAGGGATCAACCTGCGACGAAGATGGAGCGTCAAGGCGATCCGCGTCAGGGGCGCCTGCCTGATGCGCGCTGCCAATCACCTCGCCAGGAGAAGCGGCTGGAGCCTTAGGGGCCTCAGTCGCAGGCACTGAGGGCAGCTTCTTGCCACCCTCGGCCTCAGCGGCATGGGCCCCAAGAGCTGCTCCCTCATGAGCATCGCCCGACGCTGTCACCCCGTCGGGAGCCCCCTCGGCCTCTGGCGCCTCATGCCTCCCTGCTCCGCCACTTGAGGAAGAGTGGCCTTGGCCGACTAGAAGGGCAGTCACCATCACTGGGTTCTCGCGAGGCCCCTGGAGGCCGGCGGGGCGCGGCCCCCACTCATCAAAGACAGGCATCTGATTCACAAAATCGCCCCTGTTTTGGCAGAGGTACAGCAAGGCCACTCCCTGCTGGATGATGCCAGGGTTGGGGTCCCCAGTCAGGATCAAGAGCGCTGTCCTCAGCACTTCAGGCGTCAGGTCCTCTTCCTGGAGCCTCATACGATCATCACGCCCGCTGAAGGCCCACATCCGGCGGGAGTGGCATTGGAGAGGAGCAACGCGGCGTAGCAGGAACTCCTTCACCACCTTGGGCGCTGTCACGCCAAGCGACCTCAAGAACGCGAAGCGGTGCCAGACAAAGACGAGCCGGGGGCTCTCAAGCATCTCCTGGCCCCAGCCCGAATTGGGGACAATAGGCAAAGTTGGCTCCGATAGCAGGGGGCTGGGCACCCCTACATCCACATACAGCCACCGCTCGCGGAACCCAGCCGCAGGCGGAGGGAGCCTGAAGTCAATCCCTGAGGCTGCTGTCTCAGACGCGGCAGCGAAGCTCACGCACGCCGAGCATTGGGTAGGGTCGACACGACGCAGAGAGAAGAAGTGGCGCAGCAAGGCAACCGAAGGAAGGATGCCCATCATTGCCTCGCAAACAAAGGTGAAGACCGAAAGAAGGGTGATGGATTCAGGACCCAGATGCATCATGTAGATCTGATAGTGGGAAAGCACGGCATTGAAGAAATCAGAAAAGGGGGGAACCAGACCCGCCCATAGGGCATCGGCGAAATACTGGACCTCGGCGACTATCCTGTCGATGGAGAAGTGAGACGCGGGCCAGGCCATCGTCCTCCCGCATTCGTTGAAGATAGTGGCCAGAGCCGAGCTGACCTTGCCCAAGCCCTCGGCGGGGGCCGCCAACGGCAGCAAGCAAGGCTGAGGCATGGGTTTCTTCCCTCTTCCCTTCTTCGTCGGAGCCATGGCGATGGGAAGGGGGGGAAGGTTCCAGATTGGGTTGAAAACAGAAGCTGGAGTTCGAGCGGAGGAAGGACAGAGGGCGCTCGAGCAACAGAAAGGGGAGCGGCTGTGTACGACTACGAGTCCGCCTAGCATGGCGCAAAATAAGGGGGGCGTGGGGGAACAGTGCCGCCCATGCCCAATCAACCGCCACGCGGCGCCCAAGGCCGCAGGTGGTTAGGGCCCGCGGCGCTTCGCCCTTGCCCTTTCGCCTCCCTGCACGGCCAAGTCCGGGCGCGCCTTGGGCCCGGGGGCTACTGTCGGCGTTCTAGGAATAGGGGTCCCCAGACTTGCCTGCCTGCGGCCTGCGGCGTGGCTCAAAGGGGGCCCAGCACGGCCCGTCTTCATCAACATAGACCCACAACCCTCGCGAGGGGCCAAGCCTCGCGGGGCGGACGACACGGAGCTTCCTCAGGCATGGCCTCATCAGGCTGGCTCGCGAGGAGGCGGAGAGATCAAGGCGGGGTACCTCGCGAGGTGCCCGTGACGCAAGCCATGACGACCAAGGGTGCCAGGCGGGCGCCAGCCCGCGCAGTGTCCTCCTTTCCTCTTTGGTGCAAAGGGAGCAAGCGTAGGCGAGAGCATCAAGCAAAGGCACCCATTTCGGTGCAACGAGACCAAGACCGGCCCAACGGCAGGAAGGAAGTCATTGTGGAGCCCAAGCCAGCGTCACCACCAGAGCCTTTGGCAGGCGAGGACCAACTTTAGTCAGGATAAGTGTACCAGATGTTCCCCTTCAAAATGGCCAATTGTTGGCGCCCTTCCCGCTCAATATTTGGGAAGAGGCCCAGGGCCTTTGCCTATAAATAGGACTAGCCACCCACAGGGTAGAGGGATGGAGATCAGAGAGAGAATCGAGAAGAGAGAGAGAGAGAGAAGGGTGACTGAACTCCTCCTAGCAGTTCATCCCCTCAGCCAAGAACAGACCCTCGCGAGGCTGTTCTTCCTTGTATTGCTCATCATCATCAGCCCAAGAGGCAATCCACCACACCACACACTGGAGTAGGGTATTACACCACAACGGTGGCCCGAACCAGTATAAACCCTGTGTCTCTTGCGCTGTTCTTTCCATAGCTTAGATCTTAGCGAGGCGGAGGGGTGCAGGTAGGTAGAAGGCGAAATCTCCGCGCGCACCCCAGTGTTCGAACCTCAAGGGTCTGCCGGAACCCGAAATCCGACAGAAAAGAACTTGCATGACATCTTTTGTCCTACCCTCCCGTGGCAGTGGGGTCCTATTGGAAACTAAGGGATATTAAGGCCTCCTTTTAATAGAGAACCAGAACAAAGCATTAGCACATAGTGAATACATGAACTCCTCAAACTACGGTCATCACCGGTAAGTATCCCGATTATTGTCACTTCGGGGTTAATGGATCATAACACATAATAGGTGACTATGGACTTGCAAGATAGGATCTAGAACTCACATATATTCATGAAAACATAATAGGTTCAGATCTGAAATCATGGCACTCGGGCTCTAGTGACAAGCATTAAGCATAGCAAAGTCATAGCAACATCAATCTCAGAACATAGTGGATACTAGGGTTCAAACCCTAACAAAACTAACTCGATTACATGATAAATCTCATCCAACCCATCACCGTCCAACAAGCCTACGATGGAATTACTCACGCACGGCGGTGAGCATCATGAAATTGGTGATGGAGGATGGTTGATGATGACGACGGCGACGAATCCCCCTCTCCGGAGCCCCGAACGGGCTCCAGATCAGCCCTCCCGAGAGGTTTAAGGGCTTGGCGGCGGCTCCGTATCGTAAAACGTGATGATTTCTTCTCTCATATTTTTTTCTCTTCGAAAGCAAATATATAGAGTTGGAGTTGGCGTCGGAGGGCCTCCCAGGGGGCCCACGAGGTAGGGGGCGCGCCCTAGGGGGGCGCCCCCCACCCTCGTGGAAAGGGTGTGGCCCCCTGGTCTTCATATTTGGCAAGGATTTTTTATAATTTTTTCGAAGAACTCTCGTGGAGTTTCAGGTCATTCCGAGAATATTTGTTTTCTGCACATAAAACAACATCATGGTAATTCTGCTGAAAACAGCGTCAGTCCAGGTTAGTTCCATTCAAATCATACAAATTAGAGTCCAAAAGAAGGGCAAAAGTGTTTGGAAAAGTAGATTCGACGGAGACGTATCAGTGTTCGGCTGTCGGGGCTCTCCATCCTCGTCCTCACTTTGTGGTCCCGTTTCTTTGTTTTCGGCATTTAACTTGCCAGCTTGCTTGAAGACCATAAAATCCCTATTGGTATGATTGACTTGCTTATCCGGGGTGCCGTGAATTTGGCACGGACGGTCGAGTACGCGGTCCAGGCTAGAAGGTCCTTCATTGTTTCTTTTGTAGGGTTTCTTCCGTTGGCCGGACTTGGAGCCACTGAATCCGGCGTTGACTGTAGTGTCCTCGGTGTTGTTGCCATTGCTTCTGCATTTGTGTCTATTGCGCCAGAGCCTGCTGGTGCTGTTCTTGGCCTCTCTGGGGCCTACCTCGCTGGTTGTGTTTTTGCTATGAGCCAGCCAGCTGTCCTCGCTTGCGAAAAAGCGGGTCATGAGTGTCATCAGGGCTGCCATTGACTTTGGCTTTTCTTGTCCGAGGTGGCGTGCTAGCCATTCGTCATGGATGCTGTGTTTGAAGGCTGCTAGGGCCTCAACACCCGGACAGTCGACGATCTGGTTCTTTTTGGTTAGGAACCTAGTCCAGAATTTTTTGGCTGATTCTCCGGGTTGTTGGACTATGTGGCTTAGGTCATCAGCATCTGGTGGCCGGGCATAAGTTCCTTGGAAGTTGTCGAGGAAAGCCTCTTCCAAGTCCTCCCAGCTGCCGATGGAGTTCTCAGGCAGGCTATTTAACTAGTGCCGAGCTGGTCCTTTATGCTTTAATGGGAGGTATTTGATGGCGTGGAGGTCGTCTCCTCGGGCCATGTGGATGTGGAGAATGAAATCCTTGATCCATACTGCAGGATCGGTTGTGCCGTCGTATGATTCGATATTGACGGGCTTGAACCCCTCGGGGAATTCATGATCTAGTACTTCATCTATGAAGAATAGCGGGTGTGCAGCGCCTCTATATCGGGCCGCATCGTGGCGGAGCTCTGAAGGAGTCCGTCTGCGGCATTCGGCCCGAGCATGGTTAGGTTTGTCATGTCCGAATAGGTAGCCGTCGTCGTGCCTCGAGGAACGTCCTCGTGATCCATAGATCGATCTTGTGTGTCCTGCTCTACTATCTAGGGTCTATCTGAGGTCGTACATATGACTCTGGACTCTTCCGTCCCTATTTTGATGGGGTGGTGGGGCGGTCTGCTTTTCAGCCTGAGTTACCGCTTTATCCCGACCGTGGGGTGGCCATTCCACCGCCCTGTCCCGACCGCGTGGTTGTCAATCCGCATTACGCGAGGGAGATATGTGCTCCGGCGCCTCCTCATCAAATTGAGGTAGCAGTCTGCGTTTTGGGTAGCTCTTGGCTGGGCAGTTGAGGCCGTATTCCTCGGCTGTCAGGACGTCAGTCCATCTGTCAACGAGTAGGTCCTGTTCAGCTTGATGCTGTTATTGTTTCTTTTTCAGGCTCCTTGCAGTGGCTATGAGCTGAAGCTTAAAGCGCTCCTGCTCGAGAGGATCCTCAGGCACGATGAAGTCTTCGTTGCCAAGGCTTGTCTCCTCCTCGGAGGGTGGACGGTGACTATCATCCTCCAAGTCATCTTCTATGGCCTGTTCGTCAGGGTTGTCTTGCCTGTTGGCGTGTTCCTGTTTGTATGTAGCCCCAACAGGGTCTTCATTGTTTTCGGCATCGCCCGGAGTACTATTTTCTCCGGTGCTACTGTTGCCGTCCTTTAAGCGGCGGGGCTAGGGACGATGCTTGGACTGTGTCTCGGAGGTTTTATTCGCATCTGGCTCTTCTTTGTCGTCGCCAGATCCTTTAGGTGTATCAACCATGTACACGTCGTACGAAGAGGTAGCCGTCCAACGTCCAGTGAATGGCGGGTCTGGGCCTTGCTCCTTGTCGGCATCGTCATCCATACCGTCGATGTCTTCAGAGCCATAGTCAAGCATGTCGGTTAAGTCATCGACGGTGGCTATGAAGTGGGTGGCGGGTGAGAAGCAAGATTCCTCATCATCCGTCTCTAGCTCGAACCGGACATAGTTCGGCAGTGAGTCCTTCTCTAAGGACAAATTCTTTAAAGATTTTAGCACGTCACCCAAAGGCGAGTGCTGGAAAACGTCAGCGGCGCTGAACTCGAAGATCTATAACTGATCTAGCTCGGTGTCCGCGGGCGTAGACAATCCAGAACTTATAACCGGAGACAAGTCCGAAGTTCCGTTAAAGCGAATATTGCAGGGCATCAAGTCCATGTGCGGCTCCAACGCCGCAGACTCTACGACCTCGGATGGCTCGATCTACTTCGGCTCTAAGGTCATTGCAGCCGCAGGGACCATCTCCTGGGCGTGATCCGATGACAGATTTAAGTCACGTTCATCGGGATGAGGGGGAGCGATCGCTGCGGGTTCAAATCCCTCAAAGATCAAGTCTTCATGGATATCCATGACATAGTTCAAGCTTCGGAATCTGACCTGATGGCCAGGGGTGTAGCTGTCGATCTGGTCCAGATGGCCAAGCGAGTTAGCCCGCAGTACGAAGCCGCCGAATACGAAGATCTGTCCAGGGAGGAAGGTTCCTCTTTGGACAACATCATTATTGACGATTGAAGGGGCCATCGACCCTTGACGGCACAGCGGAACTCTCAATGAAAGCACCAATGTCGGTGTCAAAACCGACAGATCTCGGGTAGGGGGTCCTGAACTGTGCGTCTAGGATCGATGGTAACAGGAGACGGGGGACACGATGTTTACGCAGGTTCAGGCCCTCTCTATGGAGGTAATACCCTACTTCCTCCTTGATTGATCTTGATGAATATGAGTATTACAAGAGTTGATCTACCACGAGATCGCAATGGCTAAACCCTAGAAGTCTAGCCTATGAATATGGTAATGAGTATATGTGGTGTCCTTTCCGGACTATCCCCTTCAGTTTATATAGACTCCGAGGGGATATAGGGTTTACATGGAGTCAGTTGCATAAGAAGGAATCTTCACTCGCCAAGCTTGCCTTCCACGCCAAGTAGAGTCCAATCTGGACACGTTGCAGTCTTCGGCCTTCATGTCTTCACAACCCATCAGTCCGGCCCATGGATAATCGGGCGGACGCCCGAGGACCCCTTAGTCCAGGACTCCCTCAGCCACTTTCAACACTAACGACTTGACCTCTACCTCTATTGTGTCTTCTCATTTGGTGCTAGGTCCCATATATGATGACGGCCGATTTGCAACGACTACGTCCTCCTTTGGACAAGACGATGGCCATGGTGGAATATGATGCACCCCCCACATGGTTCCATCAAGATGAAGATGACCACCATTTGGTCTTCCCGACCTCACCTACACCACATAAGTGGAATGACAAAGGTAACATAGGTGAAGGTGATGCTCTAGTCCCACTAGTGGACATTCTTGACATTGATTGCTTGCATGATGTTGATCAACCTATTACCATGCTTCATGCACTACTGGAATTAGCTTATTTCCCGTCAGCCAATTCTTTGCCGTCCGCTGGCTGACGGCAAAGAAGGTCTTTGTCGTCCGCTTACAAAAGACGGACGGCAAAGAACTGGCTGATGGCAAAGAAGGTCTCTGCCATCAGCCAATTATTTGCCGTTCGCTAGCGGACGACAAAGAATCTTTGTCGTCAGCTGGCAGACGACAAAGATAGAGGTGGCCCCACTAACGAGCTGATTAAAAAAACTTAACGGCCCCCCCTCTTTGCCGTCTGCTAGCGGGCGGCAAAGACAAAAAAGCGGATGGCAAAGAACTAACCTAACTAGTGGCCGAATCCCACCCCGCCCCTCCATCTCTTTGTTTCTCTCCCTCTCTCCTCCCCGATGAACACAGCCACCACCACCGCCCCCGCCGCCCGCCGCCGCCCCCGCCACCCGCCGCCGCTTGCCCCGTCGCCCCACCACCCCGCCG